>NC_092685.1:33953517-34253517 GCF_964275005.1 Diadema setosum | reverse complement strand
ACTATTCTGTTGGACTACATAAAAGTGAGGTACCCCATTTCTATCTTTAATTGAATTCAAAGTGGAAATGTGCAATTTCATCTCTGAACCTACAAGCTTCTTGTCCTGTGTATTTATACCCCTTTCAGGTAATCGTGGATGCGGATAATAGGAGCACTAAGTCGTAAAATTTCGATTACATGAACGGGAGAGGAGTAGAAAAGTGCGCATTATTTTGATGCTGCTATTATGCGCATAATTGCAGCATGAGGAGTAGATCGAGAATACATGAATGCGTTTTACGACTTATCCGCACTAACATTCCACAGTTCGGTCAAAGGTCACTCGATTTCCCGCACAACCGCTGATTGCTGAGCTTGAGCGCGCGAGAGGTGTGCATACACGTGAGGATATTCACCGCAAACATTACGTCATTATAGAGGCGTGCGCCGTAACCATGACAAATAACTCCGTCCTTCGCACCATTACATGAACGGGTGCTCGTAAAAGGAGTGCGCACTTCATGGGATATATGAACGCGATTTTGACTACTTCATCCGCATTATTTGGATGCGGATAATTGAACCGCGATTACCTGAAAGGGGTATTAGAGAACTAGAGGTACTTGCTATGCACATTTTTTCACTCTTTAAATTTAAGATACCACTTCTTTCCTCTTCCATCAGTAGGACAGGTCTTCACTCTTTTAACACATGCTTTTCATGTTCTTCCTTTCTATTTGTGATAGGAATGTTTATGGTGAAGATCCAGATGTTTTCAAAAGCTGATGAGCCTGTAGTCTTTTCATCCAGACCGGTAAGACATTCATCTTCCTGTTATACAGCAGGGTCGTCTTTTTTAGCTCACTTGAGCCTATCAAGTGAGTTATTGCGATCGCTCTTTATCCGGTGTCCGTTTTGCATGAACTTTAAACATTTTCATCTATTTTTTGAAAACCCCATAATGGATTTTCACCAAACTTTGCAGATAGCATCCCTGGGGTTAGGATCTCAAGTTGTTCAACTGGGCACCATGCCCCACCTGAGGGCCCCCGGGGACTACAAACCCCTGAAAATTAAGAAATCTTTAAAAATCTTCCTCTGTATAGGTCTAGAACAGATAAAGCTGAGTATATACTATGAGTTAGCTCACTGATGACTTGTTTCAAATTTGTTCATGGCGAATCCAGGGATGCCCACCTAGGTGCCCAGGGGAGGGGGTGGGAGGTGTCCAAATTGGGGCCTAAATTGTACATTTTCTTATTCTTTAAAACCCTATGATGGATTTTCCCCAAATTGCTGGGTAGCATTCCTTTGGGAACAGGGTTTCAAAATGTTCAAATTGGATACCATGCCCCACCTAATGGGTCCCCAAGGGGGGCCCAAACCTCCCAAATTAAGGAATACTTTAAAAGTTTTATCCTCTTCAACCAGAAGTGATAGAGCTAAATTGATTACTATCATTTAGTAAATTGATGACTGTAGTTTCAAGTTTGCTCAACATGTATCCAGGAGTCCCTCCGCCCCCCCCCCCCCCCCCCCCCTTTTGAGCCCAGGTTCGGGAGGGGGAGGGGTCAAAATTGGGGCCTTAATTGTGCATGTTCATCTTCTCCTTCAAAACAACATGATGGATTTGTACCAAACTTGGCAAGTAGCATCCCAAGGGGGATAGGATCACAATTTGCTTAAATGGGCACCATGCTCCCCCTGGAGGGCCCCAGATAGTCCCAACCTCCCCCCCCCCCCCCTTCAATTTAGGAATCTTTACAAATGTGCTTCTCTAGAACGAGAAGTGATAGAGCTAAATTACTACTATGAGTAAGTACATAGATGACTTTAATTTCAGGTTAGTTCATGGTGGATCCCCGGGTGCCCCCATGGAACCCTTGATACGAGGACCGCAGAACTCCCTAATTTAAAAAAATAAAAAATAAAAAATGTTAAAAAAAACAGAAATCCATTGGAGAGTGCACTTTAAAGAAAATTCATAGTAGCTCCAGGGGTTGGCCAGGTAATCGAAAGGGGGCAGTTTTTATGTTTAAGGGAAAGGGAAATATTTTATCATGTTATTGAACAAACAGTAGATCTCCATAGGTTATGATATAAATATACCGTACCCCATTAAATGTGCAGCGCTAATGTAACCCTACTTTCGTATCCAAGTGTCACAAATTCACCTTAACAAAATGCATCAAAATCACAGGAAATTCTTAATTGCTTATATTCAATCACAGTATGAATTTAAACCTTATTGATTGTGGGCAAGTATTGATATCAACGTCAACTTCCATGTTGTCGTGTTTCGGCGTATGCTGCTGCCTACACAATCTGAAACTGTAGTTAGCTATCTTATTTTTATGTGTGTATGAGATATTGCATGTCGTCACTCAAAACAACTCTGTCTCCGTGAGGTTTAGCAGTGTCTACTGCCTACACAATCTGAAGCTGAAATTTGTAATCTAATTTTACGCAAATAATGAGTTACCAAAAAGAGACAGTTAACTTCAGTCCCAGGCAACATGAAACATGTCGATATCAACATTTCTCAATAACGATTTGGATTAAATTTGCATTTTATTTCGTGAGTTTACACTCACAGTGAGAGCCTGCTCAACGCACGTGCAGTCATAGTGCTTCTTTGCATGTTACACGAGGGAATAAGGTCCCTCCATGCAGTCAAAAATCCAGTCTAATTCTTCTTTTGTATTGGGCATCATCGCACCACTTTATCAAATTCTGGATAATTAGATATCGTGGCTCAGTTAGAGCTGAATTTTGTTTCTGAAGAGGACTATTATCTAGTGTTTTTCAAGGTTTTCCACATTGCGGTTGCGGGATGGAAATTCCACCTACCCCACATCACACAGCTAAGTCTGTCGTGGGAGGCACTAGTTCAAGCGCCTCACAGCATACAGCTAAGTCTCTCATGGTTACAACAGTCGCCGCGCCTCATGAATCTAAGTGTTCGCTGGCTCAGCCAAAGAAAGAAGGGGACGGGAAACCCCCCAAAAACCTGGTAAACCAGGCTTGAGTAAGAAAGCCACTCCCCTAAAGAAAAGACAGAAGCAGATGTGCTGTCGCAGATGAGATGTCAGTCGTGCATTGTCCACTGTCCGTCGTGTGTCGTGCGTAACCTTTTTACATTTTCTTCTTCTTGTGAACCCCATTACCGATTTTCACCAAACTTGGCAGGTAGCATCCCTAGGTGGATAGGATCTCAATTTGTTCAAATGGGCACCATGCTCCTCTTTGGGTGCCCCCAGGGGGGCACAAACCCCCCAAAAGTAAAGGAATCTTAAAAAAAATTTCTTCTCTAGAACCAGAAGTGATTATGCTAAGTTAATACTATGAGCTAGTACATCGATGACTGTAGTTTCAAGTTTGTTCATGACGGAATCAGGGGTGCCCCCCTTGAGACCCAGGGGAGGGGAATGTGGATGGGTCCTAAAGGGGCCTAGGTTGTACATTTTCATCTCCTTCTTGAAAGCCACTTGATGAATTTTCACCAAATTTGGCAGGTAGCATCCCTAGGGGGATAGAATCTCAATTCTATCAAATGGGTACCATGCTCCTCTTGGGGTGCCCCCAGGGGGGCCCAAACCCCCCAAAATTAAGGAATCTTAAAAAAAAATTTCTTCTCTAGAACCAGAAGTGATTATGCTAAGTTAATACTATGAGCTAGTACATTGATGACTATATTTTCAAGTTTGTTCATGACGGAATCAGGGGTGCCCCCCTTGAAACCCAGGGGAGGGGGGTGTGGATGGGTCCTAAAGGGGCCTAGATTATACATTTTCATCTCCTTCTTAAAAGCCCCGTGATTTTTTTTTTACCAAACTTGGCAGGTAGCATCCCTAGGGGGATAGAATCTCAATTCCATCAAATGGGCACCATGCCCTACCTGTGGGCCTCCAGGGGGGCCCAACCCACCCCCAGTAAGGAATCTTTAAAGATTTTCTTTTAGAACCAGAAGTGATTGAGCTAAGTTAATATCATGAGTCATCAATAGATAACTGTTGTTTCACTTTTGTTCATGACGGAATCAGGGGTGCCCCCCTTGGGACCCAGGGGAGTGGGGTGGGAGGAGTCCTAAAGGGGCCCAGATTGTACATTTTCATCTTCTTGAAAACCTCATGAATAATCACCAAACTTGGCAAGTAGCATGCCAAGGGTTAAGATCTCAATTTATTCAACAGGTCACCATTGATGCTCTCCTTAGGGGCCCCTGGGGCCCAATCCCTCCCCCCCCCCCCCCATTAAGGAATATTTACATTTTTTCTTCTCTACAACCAGAAGTGATAAAGCAAAGTCACCATGAGTTTGTACATTGATGACTGTAGTTCCAAGTTTTTTCATCTACAGATCTAGGTCTGCCCCCCTTGGATGGGGGGATCCAAATGCAGACCTAAAGTGTACATTTTCATTTTCTTGCTGAAAACAACATAATGGATTTTTACCAAACTTGGCAAGTAGCATTCCTAGGGGTATAGGATCTCAATGTGTTTGAACTGGCACCATGTTTTCCTTGGGGGCCCCAGGGGGCTCAAACCTCCTAAATTAAGGAATATTCAATGATATCCTTCTCTAGAATCAGAAGTGAAGTACAGTGTAATTGGCAGGTATTTTTACCAGTGTGATGGAATATGCAAATGGACACCATGCCCCCAGCTCTCAATGCTGCCCCCCCCCCCCCCCAAGTTGCCAATGTTCTCAGGTTCGAGTCTGCAAGAATGCATGGAATGTCAACTTGTGATACTCGGGTGAGCGTGAGACCCCCAGGTCTCTTGTTCGAGTTGCGTTTAAACATGAAGTTTCTGGCAACGGGGCTCTGATTTTTATTTCTTTTTTTTAATACATATTCCTTTTTTGTGTTAAAAAAAAAAAACGATTCAGCAGTTCCTATGTGTCGTTATGATTTACAGACTTTTCCTTGTTATTTCATACAATATACATGACACGCGGAACACATTTATTTGTAATTTAAATGGTGATAATGCATACAATAATTGTGTTTTAACTTGTTTTGAATAATTTATACATTGTTTCAGAGACTGAGGTAATCTTTCTTCTTTCTTCTGTAGGCAATGCTGAGATATCGCTCTCCAATATTGAAGGTCATTGACATTTTCTGCTTGGCACCTTTCTTCATTGCTGGCTATGCTGAGGAGAAGCAAGTCCTCAATGTTGACCTGATGACTGACTATGTTGACAATGTTGTAAGTGGATTTACAATACACACAAGGTAGTTTCAAATGAAATAAGACAAAATCAATTCTCTGCAATCATAGATGGTGCTACCTGGCACTTTCCCAAAGTAGCATGATAAGTTAGATCACACTTGCTGATTGCAGAATTAATGCAATCCCCAAAGTTCTAGTTGTGGCAGTGTAGCACCACTACATTTGTCCATAGATTCATTCTGTGGATCCCAGTGAATATCCGAAATACATTTCATGTAGACAGTAATGGAGCAAATCATTAGAATTGACATGAGACAATGTTTTTTGTAGACTTTGAGAGAGTGGAGAAGGCAAGACATTAAAGGCAGGGAATCCCATTTGCATGCCTTAAATGAAGAGTTGTATAAATACAGTGGTATGTTGAAGAGAGTATCATTTTAGAAACTCCCATAAAGTATTGAAAGTGGAAGGTAACATTTAGTACATTTTTATTGACCGTTAGATTTTGAATTGAATTTTTTTCGGGGCTCACCGTAAATTCCAGTACATTACTAGGCTACCTTTGCAGACCCATGCACTGCATGTGTGTCCATTATGTATATTTTGTGAAGAAAGTTCATCAAAACTTACAAACATTTCTATATACATTCTTACCACACACTCTATATGTTATTACATCAGCTCTTATACTTTTAGATTTGTGTTTATAGATAAAAGATATAGAAGACTGCAACAAAAAGGCTTAAGTGTGGCTGACAAACAGAACTACTGAGTAGTTGAGTTTTGTGCATTATTCAAATTGTAGATAACTGTTGACTTCCAAATTTCTCAGCAGTGGCCTAAACAAGTCCCCTGAGGTTCATATTTAATGTTTTGCTGCATTGTGGGAGGTCTGTAAAAGGTATCCCCTACCTTTAAGATATGACGGATTTAATATTAAGAGCGTGCGCTCTGGTCCGACGTGCCTGCTTATCTGTTAACCAGTTCCTTCCGCAATTCTCTGATTGCCTTTAATGCCCCCAAACAAGATTCTCTTTGCCCGTTGACAGAGAGGCAGACAGGTTGGTAATCCACCTGTGTGAAGGCAGTCAAGCGGTAAATTGTATCCCCCATTCCACGGTAAACTACATGTGCCAGTGAACAATGGAAATATCGATCGGGTGCAAGGTATGAATAGAGCGTGCGCTGATGAACTCACAGAATCTTTTGTTCTACACAAAACCAGGTACCTGAATGAGGTGACTGGGGTCAGCGAACCCAGATATCTAACTGATCTCAACCTTGGTCGCTATGTACATGTTCGTACAAGTTTACAGCAGAACAAACGGAAAATTAAATCAGGAAAAAAGTACATAATACTGTGAAGTAAGAATTTTTCAAACAGAAGGAGAACAAATGCTGATAGAATAAACTCTGATCTTTTTATCAAACCCACTTTTCTTGGCATTTTAACACAAAGAAACATGAATTTAGGCCACTAAAGCAGGCACTCTTGTCTTCATTTTGGGAACCTGGTATACTAGGTTCCCGTATATCAGTTGCTCCCACGGGAACCTGGGCCCCGTTTTATCAAGATAAAGTTAGCGTTGATTGTGATATCAGTGCTAACTTTATCCAACTTGAAGTCCGCTATAACTTTAAATCAACTGTAAGTTTCCGTTTTACGAAGAGACTTAATAGTCAATTATAGTTATAGCTCATCACCATGACTTAATTATTGATTTAGTCAAAACAAAAAACACAGGACGAGGCTGGTTTCTGGTACTGTCTGCTTAAAAACAATACAATACATAAAGCAAACAAACAACAAAAACATGAATACTCATAGTACATGATTGTTTGCCACGGCCACGGAAGCATAGTCTGCTAGTGCGCTGCAGTATTATTAGCGCTACAGCCGCTGAATTAGAAGTACATTGTATGTTTGCAACATTATTTTTCTTTTTATTAAAAATTGCTCAAATAATATATCTTAGAGATCATAAGAGGAGAATGAAATTAGAACGTACATAAACCGTGCGTAAGATTAAGACTAACTTCTACTCGTTCCCATAACTGTTATAAATTGAATTATAAATATCACAATTATCAATATTTTAAATCTATTTTTCGACAAACAAAAATAATTTAAAAATTACAAATGAAAAATTGATAAATACGTATAGAAAAGATATCCGCCCATTTAAAGCATCGTGACCTATCGTACATGTCAATTTCGAGGTGGCTTTTACTTCTCGATCGGGGATCCCCCGGATCACGTGTACAGCATACAGCTTGTGCAATGTGCTTTTCGTATTGATTCCGAGTCTTGCATTTTCCGACCAAAATCTGTGCAGCATTTCAAGTATTTCCTCCAAATCTTGTTTACATGATCAATGGATGTCAACATCAGCGTCTCCGCGTCGCTTTTCTGACAGTGATAATGAGAAGAGCATTCAATGCAATGTGCTACTGAGAAGCTTGGATTTGTTGAAGGTTTCAGGGAGCAGCAGCAGAACCGGAACTTAGAAGTCCCTACTACACGTACTCATTTCTCCGTGCGTGCGTGGTCATGATTTGTTTATCTCCCTGCCGACTGGTTTCGGCAATAGTGTGGTGTTCCAACTTCCAAGCTGCACCGTTATGCGTTGATATTCTTCGCAAACTAGATCTACATGATGGACCAGACTTTCTGAAAGCTGTGGCTCTTGTTGTCATGCCTTTGAAGTCTTTAATTTCAGACCAGATGAGCAGGGCTATGGATCTTGCTTGGCCTGCGTGACAAAGTCAAAGACTCAAGCGGCCTAGGGGTAAGGTAATCATTTAGATCTATCCAGTTTCTAAAAATGATTCGTCAAGGCAACTTTCATTACGTGTCTCTTGTCTTGAATTACAAACTGTAACTATAGGCCCCTAGTTGAACAACAAAAAATGATTGTAAAACTAAATGTAGTTAAATGTCTGGCCTCTGGGCCGGGTAGGGTAAACACATGTCAGGCTTCTACTACAGTACTACTCATGTGAGTGTTCCTAGGTGTACTGAGTTAAATCCTGTGTAATTGTGATAAATTGTTAACACCGTAACTGCACTGGTTTAATTGTTTTGTACAGTACAGTAACTACTGTAACTTTCTCACATACAAATGCAATTACACATAGGCCTACTGCCTTAGCTTTAGTCTGTGAGCCACAGCCTGTGTCTCGTCGGCTTTGCTCCTCTACACAGAGGAGTGATCAAGACACACGCTGTGGCCCACAGACTAATTCTTCACGTGCATGTACATTGAGAAAAAACTCAAATAGGAACATGCTTCAGTATGCAAATGTACTCATACTTGTTCATCTATAGATTAAAATTATGCAGTCTTCTGGCTATGCGATATGCATTGTAGAGACTGCAGGCATTATTAAAATCACATGTGCAATGTAGAAAATGTTTTTTTTTTAATCTTACTGCTTGTTTTTTTCTTATTTTTCAAATAGGGGGACGGCATCTGGAGACACCAAAGCATTTCGAGCAGCGTATGGAAAATTGGGTGAATTACGATTGAAACTCAAGTCGTCAGTCCCGCTGTTGCCCTGACAGCCACTGCAACCAGAGATGTGCGTAGCGGTATCATTGAAAAATTTGGTCTTCGCAATTATGTGTGGGTAAATCAGTTGCCGGACAAGCAAAATATAAAACATGTTGTCAAGTCTGCTGCAAGAGATTTAGATACAATGTTCAAGTGGCTGGCAGATGACTTGAAGATCCATGGTGCATGTTGTGAAAGGATGATAAGAAAAATGTGCAGTAATGTGTACGCGACCTTTATGGCACTGCTTCCAGAAGGTTGCCACAGGTATGTTAATAAGTTTATATGTACCACCGGAACACGGAAACTGATATCCAAAAGGAAATTGTTGACAGCATGTCGGCACCAGATGGTGAAATCAGAGTTCTGATAGCTACCATTGCGTCTGGCCTGGGTGTTGACGTAAGCAACGTACACAGTACGGTTTTGTGTGGATGCCCAAGTGATCTAGACGATTATATCCACTTTTTAAAAGCACTCAATTTTCAGGCCTTATCAGATATACTGGTAACATGAAGAATCATGTACAGCTGTACAGCTGTACATCGTAGCTCAGATTTTTTTTTTTTTTTTAACTGAAAAATGTTACGTATATACGTGTACATGTAGCTTGTACCTTTGGGCTTTGAAAATTGTTTTTTTAGAGAATTCATATGATTGTTTTAAAACAAGAATCCACTGTTGGTGTTTTTCCTCCTTAAGGTTTGTAATGGTGAGTGGTTGGTACATTGGTTTCTGGTGTACCTAAATTGTTGCAGTTCCATGCTACATGTACAATAATTTTCTTTTTATCACTGCAATTACTGTACCTTGCTCTTATTCATAGAAGCAAATACAATGTACATTTGTACACACCTACTTTTCATGCTGTACTTTGTTTTTTAGGCGTGAATATTTTCATTTCATTGGACATGTTGATGGGTACATATCGTAATTACAAGTGATAAAATTATGGAAAAGTTGAAATATTTTAGTTCAAGGTCGTGTTTTTGTGATGTAGTGGATTACATGTACATGTACATACAGACCATGCCAAGTGGGGGTGGGCTGTGTGTTTTGGGTGTTTGGGTGGGTGTTTGAAAATTGAACTGTTATGCCGTTTGTCTGCACATGTAATTGTACATCGCATGTTCATCTGTGCATACATGTACATACAAGTGTACACATGTGTAGAGTATGTTTTTGAGTTGTACAACTACCAAGAACTTGTTTACATATACTTTCTTTACATACAAAATCATTAATGAGAAGTACATGTACAGTATGTTCTTTGGCCCATTTTGATAAAAATAAAACTAGTTCTGTTAATGCACATGAACATTTGTACCTGTAGTTTGAACTGTGTAGCAATGAATTTATTTTCTTTTTTGAACTTCGAAGCAATTTTTTTTTTTAACCAAGAATTGTTGTAAAACACAACAAATGAAAAAACAAAATCTACAGTGGGACCAGGAAGATTTCTTTCTCATAACTTGTAACCAGTTTGTGTTAATCATGTGTTTTTGATGTGTAATGAGAGTCTACTACACATGGTAATCAGACTGAAATGTGACATATCAAATTATTTCTCTGACATCAAAATTCAGAGTCAAACAGTTTACAATGTATTTTGTTTGAAATAATGCACTGTTGTTGAACAATGATCATGAACTATCATGAATATACAGTAAATGTATTGTATATTACAGTACTTGTACATGTACATGTACAAATGAAAGTGTATAATGAAGGAATTTCAAGAGCATGGAGAAACAACTCAAATATGCCTAATATTTTATCAACTATAGAACATTTGATTTCAGTTCCTTATGAGTACTTGGTGGCACAGAATATCCAACTTTAAAGACACTTATTTTGAACGTCCTTCCCTGAGTGACAACTTTTTGAACTCATTATTGACAGTTGGGAGTGGGATGCTAGCTTTGAAACTTCCTTGGTAGTTGGTACAACATTAACAGTTTTACCATCATGGCCAAATTTTTATAATGAAGGCTTAAGAAGTAATGTGATTATAAAATGTACAAATTATACATATGTTCAAATTACACTACTCGTAGTCCATTTGTTTTCACTTTGCTGTCTGAACTTACTGTACATGAAATGATGAAGACTACACAGTGTATTTAACAGTACATATATTGCACATGTACAATGTACATGTACACTGTACATTGTACATTTCAAAGTACAATAGTGATAAATTGATGTATTACCTGACCACACCTCAACACTGAAAAAAAAAATAAAGAATCTAAACTTATTTACCAATAATCAGGTGCCATAAACGTTGAAAAAAGTAAAGTCTACTACACTGTACAGCTGTATGTACAAAGTACATTGTACAATGTTTTAATTTGGATGTGATTTGTAATAGGGGGTTTAATCAAATTGCTAACATGTGAGTGTGTGTGTGTGTGTGCATGTGTTTGTGTATGTTTGTGTGTGTGTGTGCACATGTGTGTATGCATTTGTGTGTGTTGTGTGCATGGCCCACACATTTCCCAAGCATAATTTCACACTGATATCCCCCTTAAATGTTTGTGAATTTGAAACAAACAAGTTGCTCTGTCAGACTGTCTTTTGATATGAATAGGTCTACTTATTTAATAATGTATATATACATGGAGCTACTATTTTGAGCAAATACAGGTATGGTTTGCAAAAAAAAAGGAAGATATATATATATATATATATATATGCATATGCAGAAGGGCAGTTCAACCAAAACTGTTCACTTCTGTAATGCCAGAGACAAATGGACCAATATCTCTGTAGCAAAAATGCCCTTAAGCGTCTTCATCTTGGTTTACTAAATTTAGCTTTATTATCATGAAGACTAACAAACAAAAGACTGAGTGACGGGGTATCCTTACAACAGGGATATTGGTCTGATTGTCTCTGTTACAGAAATCAAAGTGAATAGTTTCGGTCTAACTGCCCAGTAGGCCCTACATGAAGTGGTAATAAAATGATAAAAGTTGTACAAACTTAGTGCAATTCTTTAAATTTAGACTGCTCTCTACTAACATATGGGAAAAGAACAAACAAAAAAGGCACTTTCTGGTTCCTTACATGTACTTCAAAACTTTGCACTACAAATTGTGTAATGTATCCCCTTCACCTCCACCACCCCTGAATATGCTTGATATCTTGTATGCCATAGCCAAGTACCGGTTCATAGAACCCACATCTCACAGCCCTGAGCTTACCTTACAAAATTACATTGTTATTTAGTGGGCCAGATAATAGTGAAAACAGGTGCATACAAGTGCCTATGTCAATTAAAGAATTTCTTTAATTTCTGAATATTTCATCATACAATATTATTAATGAAGAATAATTGATGACAAAATTATTTCCTTTAATGAATATGATTGGCACAATCCCCCCCCCAAAAAAAAACAAAAACATATTGATCCCCTTTACCAACAATAACATCGCCAAACAAATCTTCCAACTTTTCTTGAGGTCTACATCTCACGACCTTCACAGAGTTCTTTGCAGTAAGATGTAGTGTTTGGACGTTAGAAGTGGCACATCACAAATCATACATCGGCGAGCTAGCGATTTGTAGCTCGCCATTTTCAATCTCAAGAATAATATTCGAGTCATCATCGAATCTGGGCACAACAAAGTCCAAAACACCACGTGAAAGTAGGTCCTAGATGACTGCAACCTTAACTTTCAGCCAGTCAAAAACGTTGCACGAATCAGCTGTGCAACAATGCATGGTACTGATCACTGAAGAACTGAGTATTGCATTGCATTGTGATTTAGCTCATGATTGTGATAATGTGTGTTGTGCAAAAATGCAGGCATCTCTGTGCACATAATAGTAATTCTATCACGTAATACTTCGTACAAGCTTCAGAGGGTTGCATATTCCTCGTGCTTTAGGCAGGAGCTTCACACAGGTGGAAGATTCAAAGTCTATTGTCATGATAATGAGTTTGAGTCTTCGAGTGTATATAAAGGAGGAGGATATTCCACGCCTCTCATCTTTTTCTTGTGTGAACGGCAGGAGGTTACGTGTTCGATCTTATCATACGCAGTTTCTCAACTATGGATATGTCGGAAGTCGGGGGACAGTCGACGGGCCCAGTCCCGTCCACAGCTGCTGTGCCGTCGATGGCGGATTTCGAACTGTTAAAAACGCAATTGGCAGCTTTAATGGAGAACCAACCATCTGACGCTCACCATCCCGCCGGGCAGCATGCGAAGCATGTGCCCCAAACTGCCGGCGGGCATCCACGGCGTAGCCGGGATGATGAAGATGACTTGTTAAGCATCTTTGCGGAGTCGTCTGTTGTATCAGGCGTGTCGTCCCCCAGCCGTCAGGTCAGCTATGACCCAGAAACGGACCTTGAGATTTTCTCCGCTGCACAAGTGAACAAAAACACTGGCTTTGACTCTGACGACGAATTATATGGTCATGGCCCCGAGGTGCTTGGAAAGCCCGTTTTCGACGCACTTTCTACCCGGCTAACAAAAGCCGTGACCATGCCACCAAAGACTGAGTGTCTTGAAAAACTGGATAAGCAATATCTGACGCCTGCAAACGCCCCGGCGCTGTGTGCCCCCCGTGTCGATGAACAGCTATGGGCGTCCATTCCTACCAGAGCTAGAGCGGCCGACTCTCGAGCCCAAAAACTTCAAAAAGCCGTAGTGCGAGGAATGATTCCTTACGCCCATATCCTGGCAGAACTTCATGATGCTGCCGACGACAAGAGGGCAGTTGATGTGAGCCGCGTCAAACGATTGGCGCTGGATGGGATAACGCTGGCGGGACACGCCACGTATGAAATCTCGATGAAGCGTCGAGAAGATTTAAAGCCATCTTTCAACCCAAAGTATCGGGGAATTTGCAGCCGAACCGTGCCAGTGGGTCAGACACTTTTCGGTGGTGACCTTTCGGCGACCTTGAAATCAGTGGGAGATACCTATTTGGTTGGGCAGAAGATCACCCCGTCAGTAGGAAGATACCGCCGCCGTTTCGGCAACCTCACGAGTGGCAGACGTCCGGCGTTTCGCCCGTATGACAACTACCGCAATACGCGGTCAGGCAACCGTCACGGACCTCCACAGAGATCGTTCCGGCCTGCCACGATCTCTCGTCCTCCCCCTCCGAGATTTCGGGAGACTGCTGGCCAGCAGCGAAATGCCCGTGACGACTCTTCAAAAAACTAGTAAGTTCAAAACATCAACAATTCCAGGCAGGAAGACTCAGGTTCTTCAGACACGCTTGGTCGGCTATAACATCCAATCAGTGGGTAATTGATGCTATCACTGGCTACAAAATCAATTTTGATTCTACTCCCAAACAATCACGAAACTCCCTTTCTTTTCCTTTCTCCCACGAGGAGAAAGCTGCCATCGAAAAAGAAGTCAATTTGCTTTGCCAGAAAGGTGCAATTAGCGAAATTGCTAAGGGAGATGTTGCCTTCTTATCCACTATATTCACAGTTCCTAAAAAATCAGGAGATCTCCGACCAATTATCAATCTGAAGAACCTGAACGCCTTTGTAAAACATGAACATTTTAAAATGGAAACGTTCAGAGATGTTAAGGAACTGTTATCGCCATACGATTATTTAACGACAATTGATTTGAAAGACGCTTATTTCACAATTCCAATGGCTGATGAGCATCGAAAGTTTCTATGTTTTTCGTGGAATGGAAAATTCTACTGTTTCAATTGTTTACCTTTCGGCCTATGCTCGGCCCCACGAGTATTCACTAAAGTCATGAAACCTGTCATTTCGTCCCTTCGATGTAAGGGAATTCGTGCAGTTATTTATTTGGATGACATTCTCATTTTTGCACGTTCTCAAGAAGAGAGCGCACAAAATACTACATGTGCCGTCGAATTGTTGACAAACTTAGGGTTCCTAGTCAACTTCGAGAAATCAAGTACTACACCTAAGACGGCTTTGATTTATTTGGGTCTTCAGCTAAATTCGGTTGAAATGACAGTTAGTCTACCTTTCGAAAAAGTGGTGAAATTAAAGAGTTGCGGTCGAATTCTGTTATCGTCAAACCGAGTTACTATCAGGGACCTGGCAAAGTTTATTGGTTTGATTATTTCCACTTTTGATGCGATCCCTACGGGGCGGCTGCATTTTCGCACATTAGAATGGTTCAAGACAAAGGAGCTTAAGAAATCAAACGGAAATTTCAACACTCATGTCCAGCTGGGGAAAAAGGAGCTCCGGGAGATAGCCTGGTGGGTTTATCAGCCTATTGAAAGTTTTCAGACATGCGTAGTTTTGCCCGACATATCCATGACAGTGAGCACTGATGCAAGTAATTCAGGCTGGGGAGCCTTTTGTGAGAATGACGGCTCCTTTGTTCAAGCTAGGTGGTGGCAAGACGAATCACTTTTGCATATTAATGAGCTTGAACTCCTCGCAGTATATCGAGGAATCCAAGCGCTCTGTGATGTAATTACCAATACACACATTCACGTGAAATCAGATAGTAACACAACAATGGTTTACGTGAACAAGATGGGAGGAAATACCCCAAATCTAGACTGCATCGCAAGGGAAATTTGGTCGTGGTGCCTTCGTAGGAATGTTTGGCTCTCGGCCTCTTACATACCAGGCATTCATAACATTGAGGCCGACACTCTGTCTCGAAAGGACATGAACAAAGAACTTAGCCTTCGACCACATATTTTTGCGATGGTTCTGTCTAGGTCATTTACACCTGATGTTGATTTGTTCGCTAGTAGACACAATGCCAAATTGCAGATGTTCGTGTCATGGAAACGCGATCCACTTTCATGCGCTGTTAACGCATTTTCTTTATCATGGAGTTCGCTAACCCCATATCTATTTCCACCTATTTGCGTTCTTTCTAGAGTCCTGCACAAGTTACATCAGGACAGCTGCCAGATGGCGCTGCTCATCGCTCCATTGTGGAGAGCCCAGCCCTGGTACCCCATCCTCGAGTCATTAATAGCCCCGCCCATTCTCCTCCCACGGGGTTGTCTAGAGCCCCTCCCCACGACGTTGCCAGACATCAGGCTAGTCGCCTGGACCATCTCGGCGAACAGTGGGAAGCAGAAGGCTTTTCGGAGGACGCTAGACGTCTTCTCTCCCGCTCATGGAGGGAAAATACCAACAAACAGTACGAGTCTGCTTGGTCCCAGTGGCTACATTGGTGTAATAGACGATCGTTTGATCCGTTTAACCCAACTATAGTTCATGTTGTTAATTTTTTGTCTTCCCTAAGTTTGGGGAAGAGCTATTCTACAGTGAACTGTTATCGATCAGCGCTATCATCTGCGCTACCACCTATTAATGGTTATTCTGTTGGAAAGCATCCGCTTATCATACGATTGATGAAGGGAATATTTAATGAGAAACCTCCGAAACCGAGGTACACGAGCACTTGGGAAGTTTCCAAGGTTTTGGACTATTTAAGTTCCTTAGATGTTAATGAAAATCTCGATTTACTCCAGTTGAGTGAAAAGCTTATTTCTCTTACTGCACTTGTTTCAGCTCAAAGAGTTCAGACGTTAGGTCTTCTTGATACATCGTACATGACTGTAAATGATGAATGTGCAAGTTTTCAAATTATGGGTTTGTTAAAGACAACGTCACCCAAGGCGAATATCGCTTCCCAGTCGGTTGAATTACCAGCTTACACTCCAAATGAAAAAATTTGCGTTTTGTCTACTCTAAAGGAATATCTCAAACGAACGGAAGTGGCTCGTCAGGCTGATAAGGAGACAAAGCTTTTTCTTTCGACGAGGAAGCCACACAACAAGGCGTCGAATGCCACAATAGCAAGATGGTTAAAGAATGTTCTAGTCAAAGCAAAGATAGATGCATCAATTTTCTCGGCCCACAGCTATCGTAGTGCGGCCAGTTCAGCTGCCTTTTGCCACGGTGTTTCGATCCATGAAATAATGGCTAGAGCAAACTGGTCAAACTCCAGAACCTTTAGGGAGTTCTACTTTAAGCCTTCTACAGAACAAAATTTTGCGTCCACTATCCTAAATCTTGGGACCTAGACGATCGTGAATGATGTTTGTGTATAAACTTGAATGTGGCGATATGTGTTTTGTTTAACATTGTATACAGCAGTGCCTTCATGTATAACCTCTGACATATACAGCGACTTAATGTTATTACCAAGATTATTGTAACAGCCTTGTATTGCCGCTTTGCTATCCAACTTGTCAACTGATGTTATTATTTTTGGTCGTGGTTCTCACTGAACGAAGTGTGAGTATTAAAACTGCTCAGAAATACACATGAACGCTATTTTGCCATCTGTGTTTTCTTTCATAGTTGCCATTTGTACTGTATGACATACAAAACAGTTCCCGTGATGCTCTTTGAATTGTTATGCAACCCTCTGAAGCTTGTACGAAGTATTACGTGATAGAATTCCTAAATTATGCGAATAAATGAAGTATAATTGGAATTCTATCAGTAATAATGAAGTACAAGATGAGGAGGGTCCCGCCCACACGCTGCATACATACAGCATTGATAACAACAGGTCTTATTCCCTCCCCTTGTTCCGCACGGAAACTGTTTTATCATTCTGATGAGATTGTGATGGATGAGTGATAATGGCATATAAACGCAAGGCCCCTTTAGGGCGAACATAATACACAGTGCATGTGCCTGTTGAATTGAATGACTGTGGTGTCTTTGTTTTCACGTAGTCGTGATGTTGGAAAGGTCCTTTGTTCACACTTCGAAAGATGAGAGGCGTGGAATATCCTCCTCCTTTATATACACTCGAAGACTCAAACTCATTATCATGACAATAGACTTTGAATCTTCCACCTGTGTGAAGCTCCTGCCTAAAGCACGAGGAATATGCAACCCTCCTCATCTTGTACTTCATTATTACTGATAGAATTCCAATTATACTTCATTTATTCGCATAATTTAGGAATTGTTGCAGATTGCACTGTATTCACGGTGCAATGCACACAGCTGGCTGCAGATCGATCGATCCCACAGAACTCTTTTCTGTGATCGATCCCTTAGTTTTATGCATACGCAATGAGCTTGCGAGAGATAGGGCAATACGTCAGCATACCTAATATGAACTTTTGACCCTACGCACTGTCAAACCATTCTGGACGTTTTTTTTTCGGACAGGTTTGTTGGCATTGAGCGGTTACAGGGGATAGCGCGATAAGCTGTGGAGCGGCGCGTGGATGCGTAATGATAAAAAACGTCCAGAATCTGGACTACATTGCACATGGCAAGCGCCGCAGTGAGGGCTTCAGAATTGGGCAATACTTGTGAAGTTGTGACCTGAGCAGGACTCTGATCAGGGAGATGTTTTTGAAGTACATGTACATGTACTAGTAAACATACATGCGCCACACATTTCACTTGTGATGATTGATGCGCCAAGCACATGATGATTAAATTGTTTGATACAGGACACAATCACACTGCAACTTTTCTGATACTTCGTAATACGATTGAAGTATTAAATACATCAGATTGACGAACTTGCAAGCTCTCAGTCTGAGTAAGTTTACCAAGCTTACTGGTTTTTGGTCACATTGAATTAATAAATTCATTCAAGCTACGTATGAGTATAACTGTTGCCTTGTGTGTAATCAGATAGAAAAGACTTTTCATACAAGCGTAATGACAATTTGTGTAACAATTTGACTATTTGCTAATTCACAGAACATATGTTATGTATAGGTTACCTGGTTCAAAGACTTTGCCCCCCCCCCCCCTTTTTATACCCCCGCCAAACGAAGTTTGAAGGGGTATATAGGGATCAGCGGACGGTCGGTCGGGCGGTCGGTCGGGCGGGCGGTCGGTCCGTTGCAAATCTTGCGTCGCAAACTACTTCCTCAGTTTTCAACCGATTCCCATAAAACTTGGCACAGATGTGTGCCTTGGGTTGTAGATGTGCAAGACGTATTTTTTGACAGTACCCAAAAGTACGTTGCCATGGTAACGGCATATTATGGGCAAAAATGGGTACAAATCTTGCGTCGCGAACTCCTCCCACAGTTTTTGATCAATTTTTATGAAATTAGGTACAGATGTTCATCTGAATATGTTAATGTGCAAGACACATATTTCCGCAGTGGCAAAAAGTGCGTTGCCATGGTAACGGCATGTTATTGGTAAAATATAGGGCAAAATGTTTCATGGCAAAACTGCTTCATCAGTGTTCTTCCAATTCTCATGGAATTCATATTGAATGTTTGTCTTAGGATATAGGTCAGCATGACACATTTCTTGACAGTTACAAAAAGTATGTTGCCATGGTAACACGCTCACATATGAGCCAAAATGATGGAAAATTTTGTGTTGCAAACTACTTCCTCAGTTTTTGCCCAATTTCCATGAATCTTGGTACAGATGTGTGCCTTTGGTTGTAGATGTGCAAGACGCATTTTTCGACAGTACCCGAAAGTACGTTGCCATGGTAACGGCATATTAATGGCAGAAGATCAAGGAAAGATCTTGCGGATTTAACTACTTCCTCAGTTTTTTGACCAAAGCTTATGAAATGTTGTTTTGACCAAAGCTTATGAAATGTTGTTTGGCGGGGGTATAACCAGTCGCTGTAGCGACATTTCTAGTATTTTTTTGTATCCTTTAGCATGTATGCCAAAGGATACTTTGGATTCAGCAGCGTTACGCCGCTGCCGCGTCACATTCTTGTGTGCACTCTAACAGCCACAAACCTTGACAGATTTCTTTGCAATTTTGTATAGAGGTTCATATTGGTAATATCTCCACACCTACAACTTTGGGTGATGCTGCCCCCAGTGTTCTGTCTTTTATAGGGTAAAATGCCATATTTTTGTGTATAGTTTGTGTGCAGTCTGGAGGTCACATTTGTCAACAGATTTTGTTCAAATTTGGTATTGAGGTTTATCATGATGAAATCTATAAGCTTATAGATTTTGGATGTGCTGTCCCCCATGTTCCATCTTGTATATATAGGGTCAAAGGTCATATTGGTGGATGGTTTGTGTACGCTCGATAGGCTACATTTCTTGACGGATTTTGAACAAGTTTGGTATGAAGGTCTACCATGATATAATCTACAAGCCTATAGATAGTCAAATAGCATTTCTGAAATTGTGCGCAGCTTTGCACCGTCACTCTGTGAAATGTAACAATTTTTTACAAACAATTGTTATGTCACAAAGCAATTCTGACATCACACACTACATGTGTCGTACCGTCACTCTAAAATGTAACAATTTCTTTTAATAATAGTGACGTCACAAAACAATTTTGACATTGCACGCTGCTCTTACTGTCAGTCTGTGAAATGTATCAATTTCTTGTAAAGTAATTTTGACTTCATAAAGCAATTTTGACATTGCGCATTGCTTTGTACCATCACTCTGTGAAATGTAACATTTTTAAAACAAAACAATGTAACAACACAAAGCAGCCTGACATCATGTGTTACTTAAGAGAGTCCCTTCACAACATCGCATCCACCACTACGACATTATTTCTTGCTTCGCATTTTTCCCATTTTCCCCTTCTTTTTTTTTAGATTTTTCATCCAAAATATAAAACAAATATACTTTGCCTAATTTTTAGTTTCTGGTGAAAAGCATAGGCCTCGGTGACTCCAAAAGATCTATTCACTTTGAGGCTGCACACAGTGAATAGTTCCTTTGGATTCACCTCTGCCTACAGTTTTTAACCAGAAACTCTCAAGGCAAGGTATATTTATACCCCCGCCAAACGAAGTTTGAAGGGGGTATATAGGAATCAGCGGACGGTCGGGCGGTCGGTCGGGCGGTTGGTCCGTTGCAAATCTTGCGTCGCAAACTACTTCCTCAGTTTTCAACCAATTCCCATAAAACTTGGCACAGATGTGTGCCTTGGGTTGTAGATGTGCAAGACGTATTTTTTGACAGTACCCAAAAGTACGTTGCCATGGTAACGGCATATTATGGGCAAAAATGGGTACAAATCTTGCGTCGCGAACTCCTCCCACAGTTTTTGATCAATTTTTATGAAATTAGGTACAGATGTTCATCTGAATATGTTAATGTGCAAGACACATATTTCCACAGTGGCAAAAAGTGCGTTGCCATGGTAACGGCATGTTATTGGTAAAATATAGGGCAAAATGCTTCATGGCAAAACTGCTTCATCAGTGTTCTTCCAATTCTCATGGAATTCATATTGAATGTTTGTCTTAGGATATAGGTCAGCATGACACATTTCTTGACAGTGACAAAAAGTATGTTGCCATGGTAACAGCTCACATATTATGAGCCAAAATGATGGAAAATTTTGTGTTGCAAACTACTTCCTCAGTTTTTGCCCAATTTCCATGAAACTTGGTACAGATGTGTGCCTTTGGTTGTAGATGTGCAAGACGCATTTTTCGACAGTACCCGAAAGTACGTTGCCATGGTAACGGCATATTAATGGCAGAAGATCAAGGAAAGATCTTGCGGATTTAACTACTTCCTCAGTTTTTTGACCAAAGCTTATGAAATGTTGTTTTGACCAAAGCTTATGAAATGTTGTTTGGCGGGGGTATAACCAGTCGCTGTAGCGACATTTCTAGTTGTAAACTGTGACTGCTTGACATCAAACCGAAGTCAACAACAAATGCCAGGAATGCAGAATGCTACGGCACTAGCTGGGACAGAACAGCCGTGAAGTCAGTTTTGGGTGCATTGCTTTATGTGTGCTGCAATGTTATGTTCGTGTCAATACATTTGATGGTTTATAGTAGGCCTACACGCAAGAACATGATCTCAGCAGATGACTGACTATAACCAATACGCTCAATTGGCTTTCTTATGCCCCTTTTTTTTAAGTCGCCTACAAAATGGGCATCCTCTGGTCCTATGTAGGTATTGGTACTCGCTTATAAAGCATCCTCTTTAGTTTCCACATTGAAGGGTAATGGAGGCAAGAAACACTCGTTTTTAAAGAGGCTTTTCGTAAAAGCAGGTATATGCCCATTTTCTTTCTGCTTTCCTAGTGTTGGTGTAGCAAACCACTAGCTCCATTATGCTATGATGCAGCCAACACACAAATGCGCGCCGACTCATTCATGCAGCGGCACTGACACAAACACACCGAAGTTTACACTCTGCTGCTGTATTGGTCGATAA
Organism: Diadema setosum; assembly: GCF_964275005.1. Lineage (NCBI taxonomy): Eukaryota > Metazoa > Echinodermata > Echinoidea > Diadematoida > Diadematidae > Diadema > Diadema setosum. The sequence goes on along the minus strand of NC_092685.1, from coordinate 34,231,694 downwards.
TACTAGATACTGTCCTGTGATTGGATGGTTGTGTCTGACACCCATGCGGTTGCCTTATTGTGGTAATGCATACAGTGGAGCGTAAACGCCGCCATTGCTTATGACTCCTGTATTGTTTCGTCCGAAGAAAGAAACAGGTTGTGAGCATCAACATAACCTGAAATGTGAGAGTGATTTTTCTATGTTTGAAAATGGACTGACACTGGTAGCGTAGAAAACATTGAATATGTGGAACTTGGTTGTGTAAAGCTAAGAGTCTGTAGAATCCACATAAAGGTATAACTAAAATTTGATTTTTCCTGACTTTTTTGTGCACATGCACATCTGAAATATTCCCCAAAAGACCTTCACACTTCCAAGACCATTCTCCAATCCATCATTCTCCCTGTGCCTCTTTTTCTGTTGTTATTTTGTTTAACCTGTGTGTTCTTTATTCAGCAATTTTACATCGTTCTTCTTCTTTTCTTTTTCTTTGATGTTTTTTGCACCTACATGGAAGGTTCCTTTAAAGCAAAAGTGAAATAAGATACACTATTTCGAAACATGCAAATTTCCTATACCTTATATAGCTGTTCGGTAATGTAAAAATTGAATATTCATTAATTCAAAACTGCATGAATGTTTGTGATTCTACAGGAGCATTTATCTGGACATGAAATTAATTTTGTTACTCTGAAAACAAATAAGAAACCTTATTCCTTTTTTTTTTCCATTTTCAGATAAACTTGAGGAGTAACAAGCCTTTTTTTTTTTCATTTTTGCATAAGTGAACCTTCGGAATACCTGTAACCATTTTTTTTTTTTTTTTTTGTATCTGGCGTTGGGGATTAGAAGTTCATAAAATAAGTATGGAAAATCTTTGAGGCAAGAAAATAAGTTCAATTCTTAATTTGACATTGTTAAATTCTTTGCTAGGTTTTCATTATTCCAAAAGGAGAATAAGGTTCGTAATTCCGATGGTTCGTTATCCTAATCCGAAAAACACAAATTCCCTGTGCCTAGACTAATCTGTTCATCTGAAAATGTATCAGGGCTTGTTAATCCGATTTGTAGCCTTATTCCCAAGTTTCGTTAGTCTGAAAGTAAATTACATGGTACGAAAATTTCTTTTTTGGCTAAATGAGCATTCAAAATACGAATCTTCTTACATTTTCAAATGAAAGAAATTTTGAACCTTTTCAAAATTTCTTTGCGACAAGAAAAACTGTTAGTGACAATGAAAACTGTTTGCAAATTTGATGACAATTGTTTACGAATTTGATTGCAACTGTTACCAAACCCTGAAATTCCGTAGAAGTCACTGCGCTCGTGAACATTCACAGCTCAGTGAGATACCCCTTTTAGCCTACATTAGGCAACTGTACTGGACAATTGCAAATGCATCGGGAGTCACAGTCATTTGTAAACCGTCTGAAATGGGCGATTTCTCTCACCCTGTTTTTGCCACGTGATTTATTCTTAACTAGCAAGAACGATGTGGAATTCTGCCGTCCACAGTGAATTGCGCAATTGCTGATGTACGTTCTTCTCTTCGTAGAAGCCATGTACGGAAAGCATGTGGTTGGGATAATCCTTGCGTTCCTAGAGCGGGAAAGGAAATGAAGGCCATGAATGCGACTTGTGAGCAAACCTGTTCTGTTCCATCCAAGTAACGCCCTCATTAGGCTGATTAATAGAGGGATTTAGCCCCCCATTCTGCACGCAGGGGGAATAGGGGCGTCCCGTAACAAAAGGAGGAACATGAGCATTCCCCGCGTGGCCACACACTCATTAAATCTGTCACGTCTTATGGGATTTAAATTTAGTTACATTGGAATATGCAGGTATACAGTCTTGCTACTTTTAGTGAACATCCGACATATGCAGTCAGTTAGGAGGCATGCAGCTAGGTGGAAAGGAAGAGCCATGTAGAACCAAGGCCAGGTACACTTCATCCCATTTACCGACATTCAATATGTGGCAGCCAATCAGAATTTCTCATTGTGGAAACCCTCCATGTAGACAATCAAATGTGTGTGCTGTATAAATACCGGTACATCAGTCAAGTTTCAAGTAATGATAATGTGATAGACTTTATCCACCCCAAATAATGCCTTGATTGGATTTGCAATTGGCAAGTTTACATTGTTATAATCTGATACAAACTTCACTAAACAAGGAATCTTGATGCAAATTGTAGGTACCCTGGTATCAAATACATTACGATTTACCTGTACCTTTTTATGAAACATGGAATATGGACGTACTGTCTGCCTCAGGGTAAGTTCTTACCTGTGCCTTTAACCCTATAAAGCCCAGCCCCCCTACCAGATTTTCATTTGCCACTCCTACACCCTTTATCTGATTTCAACCAAATTTGGTGACTTTTCCTGAAGTCTTGCGAACATTTTGATATATAATTTAGCTATGTCCGATATTGCTGGTTGCCATGGCAACCGTAAACTGACAACCATGTTCGTCAGATTTTGCATGATTTTCTGTTCCAAGTTCAGTTAACAATATGATAATGGATGAAATGTGGGTTTTCTTGGCTGTAATTTGCTGGAGGACCAAAATGTGAAGTAATTATGATTGTGAATTACCCTGAAAGGGTCTTATTATTTCCTTTTTTTTAATGACATAGGCACCAAACAATAGATATAATAGAAATAATCAAAAATACAGCATTTTCCAAAGACTACCCTTTTATTTTGTGTTATCTTCACACAAGCTTTGCCTGTAATATCATTTGTGTATGTTATCAATCTGCAAACTCTGAATTTCAATATTTTGGAAATATAAAATGTGATACCAATATATGTACCCATTCCAAGCAATACATCATAGGTTTCACATATTTCTTTACATTATAATGAACAGCGCCCCCACATGTTGACCTTGAGAAATTTCAAGCATAACAAATAATGAAAGTTGACTTGCTTTTCCTTTGTGGTAAATATGAAAATGATTGATATAAAATAGAAACACGTACTGGGGATAAAGAAATAAAAAGAAAAAACATGATTTTAGAGTATTTCCTATGTATTTCTTTATATTTTGGTGAAAAACGCCCTCTCTGGATGACCTTGAAAAATTTCAAATGTTGGGTCATGTAAAGTATGAGTTGCTCTACCCATGTGCCAAATATGACGATTATACATTATATAATAAAGAAATTATATGGGGGCACAATGTGCACCCTCCCCCCCCCCCCCCCCTTGAGCCTGGAAGGGGTCAAAATAGCTTGGGCTTTATAGGGTTAAAGGACAAGTTCACCTTCATATACATGTGGATTGAGTGAATGCAGCAATATGAGTAGAAAACATAAGTGAATGTTTGAGGAAAATTGGCATCCATTCAAAAGTTATAAAGTTTTGAAGTTTCTGTGCAGTTAGTGCTGGATTCTCTCAATTCCCGAAAACAACATCTCAGGAAAATATCTATGACCTCATTCGCGAAAATATCTGTACGCAAAAATAACAGCATATACAGTATTCATCTGTTCTCATGTTGCCTTCTTGGCAATCAATATCAAGATCGAGTCTACCAGTACACGATGCTCCCTTTCAGTCTAAAAGACTCTCTATGGGTTTCACACACATAAATAAATTTTTTATTACGTCAATGACTGGCTGCTAGTAGCAAGATCAAAGGAGCTGCTACTCTCATCTGAACGAGACTCTTCATGTCACCTGAGGACTTGACAGGAGTAGTGTACCAAATACCTTGCAAGGATTGTGGCAAAGTTGACATTGGGGAGACAGGCAGGAAATTTGGAGTCAGGAAGTCAGAACATCAACAAGAGGCAGAATCACTGGGGAAGACATATTTTACAAGGGCCAAAAAGAAGTAGGCAGATCTCACTCCTAAAAAGTCAGCCATAAGTGATCACGTGGCTCAGGAAAACCACATCATTAACTGGAGAAAGCAAGATTGTGTCCAAAGACAGCAATAAATTCACACGTTGGATAAGGGAGGCTATCCACATACAACGGGGGCAGGAACACATGATGAATCATGATGTGGGGCAATACAAATTAACTTCAGCATACATTTCCATTCTCTCAAACTGTAAGACTGCCTACACCCCATCTACGGTGAGTCAACGCCAGTCTGATGAAGCCTACAGACAGTTGGTGAAAGCTCACACAAGGTAAATAGTTTTATCTACATTCAATACAACTGGCCACCTGTCTCTCAAAATATGCTATTCTTTAGGCTATGTCGAACAAACCCGAGAGCATATAAGCACAGAGAAGCAAAAACAAAAACAGTCACCGCACGCACCCTCCGTGCGCCCAGCGCGCACGCACCCAGTGTGCGAGAGACCGCCAATGAATCATCCTCTTTTCATGCTCGCGACCTGCCGAGAACGGACGTCCTCAGCTTGTCGCTCGTGAATCATGCTTTCGCTTCTGGTTTGCTACCTTGCTACCCTCCCTTCCTCCTACACTGACTGTCTTCCAAGCACCGGCAGAGCGAAGGTCAAATCCACCCTTTTTCTTGGTAGCTTACTATCCAATAATTTAGACAAGCTAGTAATTTACCTGCCTTGTACGGAAATTTACGGCGGTAGATTAGTCCTAGTACAGAGAAACCACGGCCTCCGCCCTGGTTCTCTCCCGGCAGGACAGCCTTAGGATTTGAGCATGCTTATTTCTTAATTTCTAGCTAATAATCATCGCTCAGTCCTCCCGGCGGTCTTAATTTTAGCTCTAGTCTAATTTTTTACCGCCTTGTTAGCTGCTTAATGACGCAGCTACCGTGTTTACTCGTTAAACGGATTGGTCGGAACTCGGTACTTTTCCACGGCGAGCCACTATGGCACGCCACGAGGGCCCCGAAATCCTTCTCGCTGCCTCCCGCCTCTGGTTGCGGACTTGCTAGGCCTTTTGGCCCCGCAACAGAGCTTCAAAATTTTTTTTCCTGCCCTCGCTTACCAAGCTCCGCCCTTGCCATGTTTTTTCTTAGCGGAGTTAACTTGTTAAAAAAATTTTTTTGTTTCTCGCAAGAACTCTGGTTTCATCCATCCTTCTTATGTATTGCAGTGTTCTTGGGAAAGCAACCTATTGCCTAGCAGTATACTTAAACAGTTACTCATAATGCATTTCTGTTGCTCGTCACCATGTTTCTCCCACACAGGGTGGTAAGTATCACGGTGCTTCCCATTGTTCTCCCCTACAGTCACTGCACGATAACGATGCCTAGGTGCGACACCTGCTGCCGCCCCCTGCCAGAGGGCGACCTTCACTCGTTGCCCCCACACCACAGCACCTGCTCGAAGGCAGCCCTGTGCGAGGTTTGCGCAAGATGGATGCAGTCTGCGTGGGCGACCAGAGAAAACTGGCTCGCCGCCAGAGCTCCCACAGAGCCATCGGGCTCGCTGGCCGCGCCGCGACCCGACCCCCGCAGCTGCTCCATCCAAACAGCCAAACTCTGCCTCGGACAAAGAGCCCGACAAGCCATCGAGACCTTGGCTACCCTCCGCACCCTCTTCCAGGGTGAGCCCGCAGGAGGGTACCCCCTCATGCACTGCTCATTCACGCACCCGCGGTCCCTCCCCCTCGCCGGCGCCGCCCCGTATTCAATCGCCTGAACGCCCGTCCCTTGCCTGCCTCTTCCTTAGCTCGTACTACCCTCAGCATAGCTTCCCCAGTGGGCTGACCTGGCCCCCCCAAGGGTGACTCCACCGTGCCCGACGCTTCCGAGCCAGAACCGTCCCAGTGGGCCAGGAAACGCAGGCCCTGCACCCCAGGCCCTCCTCCCATTCCCCCAAGCGTCCTCGTCCCTCTGCGAGGCTCACGGCTCAGCCGCCCCTGTCCGCGGACACCATTCTCTCCCTAGTCCGGGCCCTCGGCAGCCAATACGACTGGGCTATCCCGTCCCGCCACGTCCCCCCCCCCCCCCCCGGCAGCTGCTGGGGCACGCAGGTTCTCCCCGGGCCCGTGGTTGCCCGCTCCCGTAGCACCTCATCAGGCTAACCGCGGCGCTCCAGCCCCTCCTGACCTGGCCTCAAGGGATGATTTCCCCCCGCTACCTTCAGCCTACCATCGCGCTCTCGACTCAGCCGCATCTGCCGATTCGGACTGGTCGTTGCTCGAGGACCTACCCCCCTCCGCTGCCGATCCGCCAGCCGGCGCAGAGCCCTCCCGCTGCCTCCTGCTTGGCGAGGAGGCTGAGGCGCTCCTCCATTACCTAGGGGAATGCTACTCGGTCACTCCTGCAGAGGAACATGGCCAACCAGCTGTTCCTGCAGTTCCGTTCCCCCGCTTCGCGGGTCGCCAGCATCCCCCTTACTGCAGATTTTCAGCGTGAATACACGCGACTCACAGTGGAACAACAGTTTAGATGTGGCCCAACTGGGCTCTGCCGGGCCGTTCTCTTCCGCCCCGCGCACTACGAGCGATTCTTCACACCGGAACACCTCTCTGCGGAGGTGCTTGCCCTGGGGGACCATTTCCCCGGTGGCAGTCCCCTGCGCCGACACCCGTTTACAGAGGACGAATAGCGCTGGGTGCAGATGGCCTTACTGAACCGCTCAATGACGCGTTTAGCCGCTTACACTGGAGCGCCCACGAATCTGTCCGCGCAGGCGGATGCGCTAGCCATGTCCCAAGAGGACCGCACCTGTCTCGCATCCCTCTTACTGACACTGACAGAGTTACTTTGTCAACAGTCGACGCGTGCGTCTCTCTACACAACACGCCGCCTTCGAGACCTGACGCTTCGCGCTGTCGCATTCTCCGAGGGCCATAGCTCGCAACTCACCAGGGGCGTCCCGTTCGAGGGCCCAAAATTGTTCTCGGCCAGTTCGCCCCCCGCCTGCGCAAGAAAATTGCAGTCAGACAGCAGGCGCGCGAGCTTAATGCTCAGTTCCACCGTCCCCCTGCCCGTGGAGCCGCGCCGCGCCCCGGCGGTCAACCCTCCCCCCATTACTAGCCCCTGCCCCGGCTCCGAGAACAGACACTTCCTCCGGGCAGTGGCGCCGCGCCTCCCGAGGCAGGAACCGCGGACGTTCCTGGCGCCAAACAACGCAGCTTTTGACTCATCCCCCAAACGCTTGGGTCAGCGGGACCCGTGGGCGGACGCCTAGCAGCCTTTGCCCCCGCTTGGCGTGCCATTACGGAAGACTCCTTTGTACTCTCCGTTGTCCACAACGGCTACTCGGTCGACCTCGTAGACTATCTCCCCGAAGGGTCCTCCCTCTCCCCTCTCCCCCCTTAAGCTGGTGGAATGCCAGGTCCTCGATAGGGAAGTTCCTTCCCTGATTGAGAAGGGGGTGATCGAGGAGATCCCAGATCACCTGCGCCTACCCCTCTCAACCATTTTTCTTGTTCTCAAGCGTTCGGGAGATTACCGTATGATACTCAATCTCAAGTGGATCAATTGGTTCGTTTTCACACCGTCCTTCCACATGGAAATGCTTGACAAGATACTGCCCCTTCTCCGCCCTAACAATTGGACAGTATCAATCGACCTCAAGGACGCTTACCTACATGTCCCGATAGCACCCTGGTCGCGGAACCTGCTGGGCTTCACGTCGGGAGGCAGAACCTTCAGGTACAAAGCTCTGCTTTTCAACCTCAAGTCCTCACCGTAGCTTTTCACTCGTCTCGTAGTGTCCGTCATCGGCTTCCTCCTGGAGCACGGACTGCGAGTTTACACTTACCTAGACGATTGGCTGCTTGTGGCGGCCTCGCCACAGCTCCTAAACTGCCAGCTGCGCTTCCTCCTAGAGACCATTCGCTGGGTGCGTGCGCGCGGAGGGTGCATGCGGTAAGTGACTGTTTTTGTTTTTGTTTCTCTGTGCTTATATGCTCTCAGGTATGTTCAGCGTAGCCTCAAGAATAGCATATTTTGAGAGACAGGCGGCCAGTTTTATTTTGTAGATAAGAGAATCACTACTGATTCTACTGCTTCGGTTGTGTACAAAAGAAATTTCGCCCTAATTGTCAGTGGGGTTTTTAGTTAATTTGGAGAAATCCTGACCCTGCCTCAGTTTCCAGTGTTCCTAGGGGCCTCCCTTGACATTCCCTCCCTCCTTGCTAGGTCATTGTATCTTGGCCCTTCAGCAGCTGGTTTCTGCCCTCACAACTTGCTGGATTGCCCCTGCTCAGTTATGGCAGCAATTTCTCGGTCGTCTGACCAGTTTCACAGATCTGGTAGTATACTGTTGCAGTCATATGCATCCACTACAGCTGCTTTTCCTCAGGTTTTTCCACCCACAGGTGACCTCCCTTCCAAGCTTATCCCTGTGTCTCCTCAAATCGGGTCCCTGAGTTTGACCTGGGCTTCTTGAGAGTTTCTACTCCAAGGCAAGCCTTTCTCATGCCCTTCCTCTCCATAATGGCAGATGCTTCACGGCAGGGGTGGGGGGGCCTTCCTGCCTCCCGATCACATCTCAGGCTCCTGGTCCCCCCTCAAAGCCCATCATTTTTGGAGATGTTGGCTGTCTTTCATTCTTTGGTGTCCTTCAACCAGCATGGGGGACCCATTCCCCACTCTTTGTCAGCTGGTCCTCGACCTCTTAGTCTGTTGTCTCCAAAATTCCATTTTGCTCACATCTTCCCACATCCCAGGGGATCAGAATCTGGTGGCATATTTCCTTTCCCAGGGGAGCTACTCCCCTTCAGAATGGATGCGCCTCAGCTACATGTTTCAGAGTATTTGATCAGTCGTTCACTCAGCCTCAGGTAGACCTTTTTGTGTCTTTCCTGAATCATGGCCTTCCCTCCTATTGCACCAAGGGCAACAACTCCCTAGCTTGGGCTATAAATGCCTTTTCCATCTTGAGGTCGAAAATGCTCATGTTTCCATTCCCACTGTTCAACCGTGTTCCTCGGGTTCTGCAAAAAGTTGCTCAGGACCAGGCAAGCCTGCTACTTGTAGCCCCCCTGTGGCCTCACAGACCTTAGTTTCCTTGGCTGATTTCCCTGTTGGCAGGCCCTCCAAGGCTCCTTCAAGTTCTTCCAGACCTGTTACATCAGCCTATCTCCCTCATCCCTCATCCAGACCTGAGCCGCCTCCATCTCACTGTTTGGCTGCTCTCTGGCACTTTGGCCAAGAGGCAGGACTTTCTGAGAGAGCTGCTGATTTGACAGCACACTGCTTCAAAGGGTCAACAAGATTGACTTATGGCTCTCATTTGGCAGGGTATCTCGAGTGGTGTGCCCGTTCGGCACTTAACCCATGTATTTCTCCTGTAGGGGCTATAGGAGACTTTCTTATCACACTTTTTGATGAGAAGCTTTCTGTATCCACTATCCATGGATACTGATCATCCATTGAATCTATTCATGTTGATTTTCGGGACAGCTAAACAGTATCCAACTCCCTGGTCATCATCAGACTGTTTCAGGCCTTCTTTCTTGAGCATCCCCCTTCTCACCCTCTTATCCCAGCCTGGAGTCTCCAAGCAGTTTTGAGAGCCCTAGCTAGGGCTCTCTTTTAACCTATGCATTGAACCTTTACTCTCTGACCCTCAAGACAGTGTTTCATATCTAGCTATTACGTCCAATGTGGCAGCACTATCCATGCATTGTCGGTTGACCTAGGTCATCTGCACTGGGAAAATGCAGACATTCGCCTGGTCCCCAAGGCCTCCTTTCTGGCAAAAGACCTCAGTGCCTCCTCAGGCCCAATTAAGGTTTTCCTTCCAGCCATCTCCTCCTCTGTTACAGAGGACAAGGTATGGTGCCCCGTGCACGCCCTAAAATGGTATGTCGATCACACCAACTCTCTTCTGTCATCTTCTGACCTGTTTATTGTAACCACCTCGCCTCATTGCACTGCTTCCAAGAACACTATCTCTTGATGGTTAGTAGTGTTCTAGATAAGCTGGTGATGAAGTGCTAAAAACTGGGCCAGTTCTCCACTATTTCCCTCAGTACCACGTGGGCTCTCCTCAACGGAGCCTCTGTTGACAAAATCCAACAAGCAGCCTTTTGGGCTTCCCCTTATTCATTAATTTTATGCTATTTGAAAGATGTAGTCGCACATGAGGCCTCTTTTGGTGCCGCAGTTCTCTGTGCTCCCTTTCGCCTGGTCTGTCTAGCCAGTGTGAGTTCAGCCCTGTAGCCCATCTGCACACTTCTCCACCACTTTTTTGGGGTGCCTTATTTACTCGAAAACTAGGGCATCCCACGACATCAGACTTGGCCAAGAGCTGTATAATGATTTTAGCCAATCACAGAGCTCCTTACTGAGACTCAGAAATATAATTTACGCAAAGAAATTAATCTATGAATGCCTCTTATTGATGAAAACACCTATCAGGGGTTCGAGCCTGTGGAGAAACTAATCAATATTCGAGTTTAAAGGGCGCATGCATCTTTGTTGCCCCAGCAACTGCTGCAGTGATTTCTAATGCGCGGTATCGTGATGTCGATTGCAGTGTAGTGTGTGGCGATATTTATTTACATTACTGTGTCGCATTACGTTAATAATTAATGTGGCATAAGTTCTCAAGGTTTCCCATCCATTTCTCTCATTGTTCTCTTGCTTTCATATCACTATATCCCTTTATTTTCAGAGTACAATCGTACTTCTGAGAGTGTCTTGTTCATTTGTTGTCACATTTTTACCTCATTTACATTTTTTAGGTGAGTTTTTGTTTGTTGATTAGTTTGATTGAACGATGTGTGTGTGAGAGAACATCATACTTTGTATTGCACCCACTCGTTTGTATCTGTGTAGTGTTATCATAGTTTTCCACCTCCATTTCATTTCTATGTGCAAGATGTCTAGCTAGGTCTGCGATGTCTGAATCATTTGCTGACGAGTTTGGTGTCAATGACGATGATGGGAGTGATTTTGAGGCTTTTGCAGTGGATGAGATTGGCTGGAATGATAATGATGATAATAATATGAGTCTGGTGGTGTTGATGTATGAACTCTGATGATGATGATGATGAGTTTATTTCGAGTGACGATGATGTTGCTTACGGTGAGTATGACGAGAGTGAAATTGACATGGGGGCGATGCTCGCGCTCAGGTAGAGTGGTCTATAGGGACCTGCATTTTTTTAAAAAAAAAAATGCATGTAATTTTTTTATTCTTTTTGCTTGCATGTTCACTCAGGTTTAGTGCTACCAAAATTCATGTCTCTGAAGAAACTCAACCAAAAGCTAGACAATAAGTTTGCATCAGGTCCAATTGTAATGCTAACTTATTTAGAACTCTACTGAATTTGTGATGTATTGCGATCACTATTGTGTTATATCAATAAAAAGAGCCTTCTGGTTAGCAGGTGTTTCATTCTAGCCCTTTCATTTCCTTCCTGTCACTTCTTTAACCATGATTGGAAAAAAAACCACCTTGCCATGTAAAGATAGAACACATATTGTCATGAAATATGACATTAAAGTAAAAGAAGAAAATACGTAAGAAATGAATATTCATGTGTGGAAAATCTTAAATCAAAGGTGATTTTTTATGAAGCAGCTCTTTCAAATGCACAGCTTTGATAATGAAGCAAGTGAAATCTGAAAACTATCGTGGCAACAAGTGATACTGATACGAGAATATTCTGACAAAAACTGTCACAGCATTTCATAATGCTTGATTTTTCTTAAATGGGTAAGATTATAAAATCATTAATGCCACCAATAAAATCACAGTCACATACAATTACAATCTAACAGGAGCTGCAGGTAGTACGACTCCAAAAGACTGATTATGCATGGTATCTGTGGGTAAGTGCAAGAAGGCGCATGGAATGTAGACTTGAGTCAAGAACTCTACACATTATTATTACTTTTTTTAATTCAAAAGAAGAATCTTTGGACTGAAAAAAAAAACCCATAATATTTTTTGTTATGCTTCAAAAATTTATGTAAATAAATATAAGAATTTATAAAAATTTATAAGTATTCATAATAGCAATTTTATGAAGAATTAGAATTATTATGCAAATGTGAAATACCAGAAGGGCTTCAATGAAGGCAAATTTCACCTCGAGAATCTGCAGAACATATCTGGTGCATTCCTAACATTCTTGTCACACACTGCACATCCACTTCATGCAGCATAGTACACATTCTACAGTACACACACTGTTGTATGAGTACAACAATAGCTAGTTCACCAATCTCATTCCTGATCTCGTGCGAAGAAAACTTACAAAGTGTAGAGTTACTTCTCAAAACTCAGCCACACACTTGAACTTGGAATATACATTAGTGTCAAGACCTTTTCAGTGGATTTTGATTTCGCTATTTGTTTGTTTTAGCTCTTGAATGTATGGCTTCTTATGTCTGATTCGTTTGTACCGTGCCACACACTCCGTGGCCTATCAGCATGTTTCTCCATGCCATCACAATCGACGTTTGAGCGATAGCAATAACACATATTATGGAGCAGACTTGCGGATTTTAGAACAGAGTGTATGAGTAGTTGAACGTATCACGATTATATAACATATCTTTTTCTGTGTCTCTGCAAATTTGAAATAGGTTATCTAAGTATAAATACATTACGACACGTTTATAAAACAGATTAGCAGTAGGAAGAACTTGCTTACATTAGAGTTATTTGACAATGTTGCAAAATGAGAACCCCATCATTGAATTGAATGTCCCAGTGTAGCCATCTTGAGGGGCCCGAGGACGTTCTGGATGCTTCGATTTGCATGTGGGTAAGGTGTGATAACAATTGGGTTGAAATGAAGAGGAAATATGAATAAAATACACACAAGCATAATATTTCTTTCGTGATTCATACACACTTTATTATTTTCATTTCATAAAACTTACGTAAACTATTGCTGTATTGTGATAACTAAGTGCACATTCACACGAGTGTACACGCATCAACCCTCCTGCCTAGTGGGAATGACACAGACAGTTTTTCAATGACATATGAATGCCCTTTGCGTGTAGATCGCGCTGCAGTGTAGATCATGCTTAAGTTCACGGCCAACTTCACAGATAGGAATGTAATTAGTGATTAGCAAAGAAGGCTGTACATTGAAGGGTTAAGTCTGGCCACCTCCCTGTCTCCATGGCAACCTGCTAGAGTCGATGCTACTCTGCAGTTTAAAGGCACAGGTAAGAATTCATCATGAGGCAGATTAGGAGGATCAGGAATGATCATCTTATCTGTAAGTGATAAATTCTCACCTGTGCTGACTCTCCCTCCTTCCCCTTTTGCTGTGTCCTCGGTTGGTTTCGTGCGAAAGGAAGAGGAAGAATGTCTGCTGTCAGGCAGCTTTTATAGGGCTCTTATGGGTGGGGTCTGGGCTACTTCGGACACATCAGCGGGGCTTTTTTATACCCCCGCCACACATAGTGTGAAGGGGTATATAGGAATCACCGCGATGTTGGTCGGGCGGGCGGTCTGCTGTCAGGCAGCTTTTATAGGGCTCTTATGGGTGGGGTCTGGGCTACTTCGGACACATCAGCGGGGCTTTTTTATACCCCCGCCACACAGTCGGTCGGTCGGTCGGTCTGTTGCAAAATCTTGCGTCACGAACTCCCACAGTTTTGAAGCAATTTAAATGAAACTTGAGGTAATGATGATATTGAGGTATAGATGTGCAAGACATGTTTTTTGTGTTTCTCGGACAATGCGTTGCCATGGTATTCATAATTTTACCAAAACCTTGTGGATTGAATAACTTTCATAGTATTTAAGCAATCAATTTCAAAATTGGTATCTATGGTGATCTATAGGTGTAGTTATGCAATACACTCTTTGTGTTTGTCCTTGACAAAGCGTTGCCATGGTAACCGCATGTTTTCTTTGAAATCTTGTGGAGTGAACAACTTCCACAGTTTTGAAGCAATTGAAATCAAATTTGGTAGGCATTATGGCCTTGAGGCATAGATGTGGAACACATAATTTTTGTGTTTGTCGGACTAAGTGTTGCCATGGTAACCATAATTTTACCAAAACCTTGTGGATTGAATAACTTCACATCCTTCAAGCAATTAAGGTCAAATTTAGTATGTATGATGATTGGGAGGTGTAGTTATGCAAGACACCAATGTGTTAATATAAGAAAAATGTGTTGCCATGGTAACCACTCATTTTTGTATCAAATTGAACCATCTAATCTATGAAGGTGATATTTGGTGTGTATGATGCTCTTTAAGTGTAGTTTTGCAAAATGTCCTTTGTATTTGTATCGGACAATGCGTTGCCATGGTAACCGCATTCTTTTTTTTAAATCCTGTGTAGTGAACTTCTTCCACAGTTTTCAAGCAATTGAAACCAAATTTGGTAGGTATTATGGCCCTGAGGTATAGATGTGGAACACATCATTTTTGTGTTTGTCACACAAACCATTGCCATGGTAACCACAATTTTACCAAAACCTTGCAGATCAAATAACTTTTCCATCATTCAAGCAATTAAAGTCAAATTTAGTATGTATCATGATCTACAAGTGTAGTTTTGCAAGACACCAATGTGTTAGTTTAAGGAAAATATGTTGCCATGGTAACCACTCATTTTTGTATCAAAATAAACCATTCAAGCTATGAAGGTCAGATTTGGTGTATATGATGGTCTTTAAGTGTAGTGATGCTGGGGGAAAGCATGTTTCCATTTGCTGAAAGTTTTATACTCAGTGTCAACTCTGTAATTGTACAGTAAACTAAAATTATTCTGTTTCCAATTCGACAAATGCACAAACTTGGTATTAACGTCATTGCCCTCATGACATCACATACTATAAAGCAACACTAGGGGCGGGGTATTAATCACCTTCAGTGATAATTCTAGTTTGTTTCTGTTCTTTCACTTTGCGAGACAGGGGGCGGCATTTAAGAAAAATGCAGTTAAAATGCAAAGGCAAGAATTTATCACTTACAGATAATTCTCACTTGTTGCAGTTGGTAACGTAACAGTCTTGCCTTCGTATAGTTTCTGTGGTGTGATGTTAATCAGAGTTTGAGAGTCTGCAACATCATCTTTATGTTGCAAGAGGTCAGTAATTTTACAAATTACTTTTTATCTATTCCAGTACAAACCAGCCATCAAAGCAAGCCTGGAGGTGAAAGTGAAACAGCTAGAGATCTACCACTCAACTCTGCAGATTCATGCTCAGTTTACAGGATTAAGGTGAGGGCAGTGGATCAGCAGTTCTTCTGCATGAAGATTCCATAGTCAGTAGAATATTGTAGAGCAGTTTGTGTGCCACGTAGTGTCGCCAGAGGCATAATGTTTTTGGGTTTTCCGTCCGTCGTCCACCCACCTGTCCATATTTCTGTCAGTAATAAATTTTGTGGACAGCGTACCGTTTGATGTATCCTCTGAAACTTGACATATGTAACATGTATGAGTATAAGTTGTGACGATCAACTTTTTGGTGCAATGCTCATGAAATGCCAAAGGCTATTTTCTTGAAGCATAGTGTATTGTATTGCCAGATAAAGATTATCTAGGGAAATTTTTGGCTGTGGGGTCAGAGGTTGAAGGTCAAGTGAAAATGCTTAAGTTTCAGATTTTGTCTCCATATCTCAAAATTGGTTCAAAATGTCTTCATAAAACTTAGTACATATGCATGTACTTACCTAACAATGATTTTATCTTGGGAATTTTTCGGTCGTGGGGTCAAAGGTCATATAGGATTCTATATAGAAGGTGTACATGCATAAATGCACCTTGATTCTGTAAGGAAAGATTTGGACCATGGATCAAAGGTAGTCTAAGGGTGCATTCGAGCACTCTAAAGGAAACCGAAGCGAACCAGACCAAAGCGTACCATACTGAACTGCCAGCTTTGGAGCGTTCGAGCACTGAGAAAGCATACCTCATGAGTTATTTTTATAGGGGGTCACACATTTTGTACAAAGAGGGTCATTTACCTGGCACACTTAAACTACTTACAGATGTCCTGAACAAAGAAAATGAACTCATTGCATTATGACGTATGTGCATGTTCCACGCATTTTCACATGTGAAGTTTGGGTACCGTACGTTTTTGGCACCCTTTTTGAGCACATAGAGAAGTGGTCCACTTTTGGCTTGGTTCAGTATGGTAGGGTACACTTTCAGAGCGTTCAAGCACTCCTCTGGTGCAAGTACGGGACATGCAGTTCGCTTTAGGAGTGAGCCATTTCTGAGATATGGAGAAAAAAAGTGAAATTGAAGCATTTTCACATGACCTTCAATCTTTGACCTTTGACACCATAGCCCACAATTTTGGAATGTCACAATTTTTGTCCCACATTTTGAAATAGCTCAAAGTATTGGATCAGATAGAAACAAATCATGATATTCTTGTTTATTCTGACAATTAAAAGCGTGATCAAAAATTGAATCTGAAATCAAATTGTTGTAGCACTGGCAGACCCTGATAATAGGAGTTTGCACATCTGTAAGGCAGGGATGTGAAATATCTTATTTCTCTCAGATATCTGATTCGTTCATCATACTCCCACCCACACATAGGGTTTATGGGGTATTAAGGAATCACTCTGAGGATGAGTGGCCAGACGGGCAGTCAGTTGCAAAATCTTGTAGCCTGAACTACTCTCTCATTTTTGTTGAGCCCACCAGAGGTGCGGGGAGACTAACGGAATGCCTGCGGCGTCTGTCCGTCCGTCTGTCTGTCATCCGTCCGTCCGCCCGTCCATAACACTACAAAAACTTGAATAACTCTCTACTGAGGACTTTAATTTCAATCAAACTATGAGGGAAGAGTTACACATTTTACCAAGCATGAAGGTCACCTCAAGGTCGAAGGTCACAGGCAGGGTCAATGAACTTTAGGGCCCAATGTCAAGTTCTTACAGCGTGTTTCGATTATGGCTCATAACTTTTGATCCCTATGCCCGTTTGTGACCAAACTTGGCTGGTAAAGGTCCCTTGGAGAGTTGAAGGTCATCACAAGGTCAAAGGTCATAGACAGGGGTCAACAAACTTTTAGGGCCCAATGTTAAGTTTTTACGATGCGTTTCAATTATGGCTCATAACTTTTGATCCATATGTCCGTTTATGACCAAACTTGGCTTGTAAATGTCTCTTGGGGAGTTGAAGGTCACCACAAGGTCAAAGGTCATAGGTGGGGTCAATGAACTTTCGGGATTTACAAAAACAGTAATTTCTTCTATGAGAATGGGCGAGACACATTTTGGCACTTGCCTTGTTTGAGCAATTTACCTAAAATTTGGCATGTTTGACCTCTGTCATAAGGTACATGTGCAAAGCACCTTTTTCGTCTGTGGAGTAATGTATTACCATGTTAATGGCAAATTTACATTGAAATTATGTAAAATATTGTTTCTCAAACTATCATTTTTTTGAGCATTTGACCTTAAATTCGGCATGTGAGACTGCTTTTATAGGTGGCTGTGCAAGACACCTTTTTAGTCAGTAATTCGAAATACATTGTGCATTGCAATGACAACAGCAAGTTTTCGTAAATGTTACAAAATGTTGGTCTAACTACTCTCAGTTTTAAAGCACTTCAGCTGAAAAGTTTGCATATATGCAATCAATGTAATGTGTAGTTGTGCAAGACTCCTTTTTGATGAGTGTTAAATCTATTGCCATGGCAACTTCAGTTTTATACAAATCATACAAAAATATGGTGATTTACGTAATTCCCTCGGTTTTTGAGCAATTGACCCCAAATTTGGCATAGGTAGGTATACGAGTATCTTTTTTGTCAGCATCGCATAATGGATTGCCATAGCAACAATAAATTTTCATAAAAAAATCGCACACAATGTTGATCACACTACTCTCATTTCTAAAGCAATTCAGCTGAAACTTGGCACATGCAATTGATGTATTGTGTAGTTGTGCAAGACACCTTTTTTGTGAGTTTTAAGAAATATGTTGCCATGGCAACAACAGTTTTTATATAAATTATACAAAAATATGTGAATTGACCTTAATTGTCCCCGCCGAACGAGTTCGAGCAGGGGACTATGAAACCGGCTCCGTACGTGTGTGTGTGTCCGTGTGTCCGTCCGTCTGTGTGTCCGTGTGTGATCAAAGTGTTCAATTTGCTACTTCTCTGTCATTTATGAGCCAATTTTGATTCTGTTTGCTTTAAATGATAGCACTACATGGGAGCTTTGAAACTTCAACACAGAATTTCAGTTGTGACCTTTGACCTTGACCTTTGACCTATATTGTACATTTTGCTTCAAAATGCTACTCCTTCGCCATTTCTAACCCGATTTCGATTCCGTTTGCTTTATGTGATGGCACTAGGTGAGGGCTTCAAAACTTCCACACAGAATTTTGACCTTTGACCTTTGACCTTGATTTTTGACCTATATTGTACATTTTGCTACTAAATGCTACTCCTTCGCCATTTCTAACCCGATTTCGATTCCGTTTGGTTAATGTGATGGCACTAGGTGAGGGCTTCAAAACTTGTGCACAGAATTTTGACCTTTGACTTCTTTGACCTTTGACCTTGATTTTTGACCTATATTGTACATTGGCAACAAAATGCTACTCCTTCGCCATTTCTAACCCGATTTCGATTCCGTTTGCTTTATGTGATGGCACTAGGTGAGGGCTTCAAAACTTCTACACAGAATTTTGATCTTTGACTTCTTTGACCTTTGACCTTGATTTTTGACTTGTACATTTTGCTACAAAATGCTACTCCTTCACCATTTCTAACCCGATTTTGATTCCGTTTTGCTTTATGTGATGGCACTAGGTGAGGGCTTCAAAACTTCTACACAAAATTTTGACCTTTGACTTCTTTGACCTTTGACCTTGATTTTTGACCTATATTGTACATTGGCTACAAAATGCTACTCCTTCACCATTTCTAACCCGATTTCGATTCCGTTTGCTTTATGTGATGGCACTAGGTGACGGCTTCAAAACTTCTACACAGAATTTCGACCTTTGACTTCTTTGACCTTTGACCTTGAGTTTTTACCTATATTGTACATTTTGCTACTAAATGCTACTTCCGGCGGGGACATATATTACGCACCGTGTAATTTCTACTTTTCCTTGTTCCTGAGTTTTTGTAGCATTTGACTTGAAATTTTTATACAAAGCATACAAAAATATGATTGACATAACTCCCTCAGTTTTTGAGCAATCGACCCCAAAACAAATTTTTAGAGTCCAATGTTAGTTTTTATTGCGCGTTTCGATTATGTCCATTTGTGACCAAAATCAACTTTCATCACGTTACATGTACTTACATTTATCTTCATATTGTTAGAGGTATGCCATATGTGGCGATCGTCTAGTGAACCGTGGATTGTACACTGTGTACCTCTTGAAGTTGTTTCTCCTATACTCATATCTACATCCAGTGTTGCAGATTGGAGGAAGCCAGGGCATCATTTATCAAGACCAAAACCAGAACTAACCCTAACCCAATCGCTGTAACAGGCTGCCAATCAGAGGTGACACCTTGATAATAAACACACTGTGAACAATCTGTCAAGAAGCTAGCTATCCAGGGTACAATGGACCGATTTAAAATGAGATTAATCAGTTTGGTAATGACAACTCCATGGTCCACTTGATCAGATGCTTTTGGAAAGTCTGTTGTCACCAAGGTTGAAGTTCCTACGTAGTTTGTCAGCACCCTTTGCCAGAAAATTTACCATGTTAACAAGGCAATGTGTGGTGGACCTTCCAGATCTACAACCAAATTGTATGGGGTCTAATTTTGTTAATGTATAGTATATATCTAGTATAAGCTATTTGGTGATGAATAACTCGGCTAATTTAACAAAGTGATCTGTGAGAGCTATTGGCCTTAATTTGTCTATTCTCGCTGGCTTTTCCTTGGGGATAGGGACCATGATTGCCTTTTTCCACCTTTCAGGTACTTCACCACTTGCAAAAGATCTGTTAAGGATGGTTGTTAGTGGGTATGCTAGCTCATATGAAAACATCTTTATCAGATGTGCAGGTACTCCATCAGGTCCAGCTGACTTTCCAACTTTAACCTGTTCCAACTGACGCATCACTTCCCATGGTTTGACTGATGGGGAGGTCTTCGTGCTGGTAGGTAGACAAGAATGTTATTGCGATTTAGTGGTGGTATGTCACCAGTAACCTGCACAAATTGCTTATTGATAGCTTCAGCTATTTTAAGCGGCTCTGATTGTTCAATACTGGGGACATTGATACTAGGATATTGCCGAAATCCAGTGGTCATGATTCAAATATTCCTGTACCAAGATTTTGGGTCTTTACGCTTCAAATGATGAACGCAGTCATGATAGAAACATTGCTTCTCCTTAGCGATAGTTCTGATAACTTTGTTGCTGCAGGCTCTCCACTATATTTGGATCCAGTATTGAACAGGCTTTGTCATTGTTTTATCAGTGCTTTGAGGGCAGGTGTCACCCAGGGCTTGTCATTTTCATGAGTTTTCACTTGTTTTTGGGGAAAAAAATTATCAATGGCTGAATGCAGAGCTGCACAGAAAACATCACATTTTCCTGCAGTCCCACTTGCATCGCTGACCTCACTCTAGGTATGGCTTGATATCCATCAACCAAATGCTCGAATGTCGGAGTCTCGCATGGGCCTGACTACCTGTGTGTGCACAACATTCTTTATGCAATATAAAAGGAGCTCTGTTGAATGTACCACAAGACAACATTGTGATCATGGAGTCCAAGAGGTGATATAATCTCTGCATTTCTGTAAAATCTCATCAGATTTGTCATAATCTTGTCCAAGAGTGCATTGTTGCATGTAGGGGCCTTGATAATTTGCTGGAGTGATATGTTGTGGCAGATTGTATCAGTGTTCAGTTGGTTGAAGTCCCCCAGCACTATGAAGCCAGCATTGGGGCGTTGCGTGCGGATTGTGTCCACACTGGTAATGAGATGGTCGGTCAAATCAGGCTCGATACAGTTGGATGGACAATATACCGAGTCGATGTAGATGCTGGATACCACACATGGAAGGCTTTGGTCGGATTTGACACCAGACCACCTCTATGTCTCTCGGGCTGGAATTTCAGATACATGCTTAGGGGATAGGTTGTCTCTTACATAAATTGATACACCTCCTCTCCTCTCTACTCGGTGTTTGTTAAAATGTGTGAAGTCATTTATGTTGAAGATGTCTACAGATTCACTGGTCATCCATGTTTCACTGAGGACACAAGCATCTATCTCATTATTTCTCATGACCACATGAAGTTCATTGGGTTTTTTTTTTTTTGAGAAATCTCACATTACTCATGAAGAAATTAGGAAAGTTGTGCCTTGGTGACTTCTTCTTTAAAGCAGTCACAGCTGTCATATGGACCAGGTTTAAAGGATTGACTGATAGAACCGTGTTACTGGTTCTATGCCAATATCCTGTAATCAATACACTTATTTGGTGCTGAGTGTGATCTGTACCTCAAGGGAGCTCACCATTTGCTGAAGATGGTATGGCATCGTTCATGTCCTCAGACTTTGGATGCAGATATGGCAGTTGATCAGCAGCTACTCATTTGGTTGGCTCCACCTCTAGTCCCACAGCATGTTTTGCATTTCCTTCCTATGCTAATGATTCCCAGGGTCCTAGAGATGATCTGCCAAGATGAGGCAGAACTATTTCTCATTGCTCCCTTTTGTCCCCGGAGACCGTGGTTCCCTCTTCTGCTGAGCCTCCTGATAGGAGTCCCCAGAGCTCTGCCTACTCAGCACAATCTGCTGGTACAACCTCTCTCTGTGATGTATCACGATGTCACGACCCTTCATCTTTCTCTTTGGCCTCTCTCAGGCAACATGGAGAAGAGGTGCCAAGATGAGGCAGAACTATTTCTCATTGCTCCCTTTTGTCCCCGGAGACCGTGGTTCCCTCTTCTGCTGAGCCTCCTGATAGGAGTCCCCAGAGCTCTGCCTACTCAGCACAATCTGCTGGTACAACCTCTCTCTGTGATGTATCACGATGTCACGACCCTTCATCTTTCTCTTTGGCCTCTCTCAGGCAACATGGAGAAGAGGCAGGACTTTCTAAAAGAGAAAGAGTCATCTCTGAGAGTCATATCAATCTACTTACGATTCCAGACTCGAAGATTTCAGGAAGTGGTGCCAGATGCGAGTTTGTGATCCCATTACTGCCTCTCTAGGTCAGGTTGCAGATTTCTTGGTCAATCTCTTCGGTAAGGTCTTGCTCTGGCTACAATCAGGTCTTATAGGTCAGATATCGCTTCCTGCCACAAGGGCTTTGCTGATGGTAAGTCAATATTTACTTCCCCTTTCCTTACCAAATTATTATGGTCTTTCTTCTTGAAGAGGCCTCTGGCAGGGTCCCTGCTTCCTGCGTGAAGCCTTCCTGCCATTCTTAGGTCCCTTGCCAAGGCTCCCTTTGAACATATGGCCAAAGCTTCCCTTCGGAACCTTACGCTGAAGATGATGTTCCTGATTGCCATTGCGTCAGCTCTCTGTGTGCTTTATGTCTCAATCGCGGATATATTCGCTGTGGACTCGAGCCCATGACACAAAAGTTCTCAGCTCTTCGTGGGTGCTCGTTAACGGTGCAGGGTTACAAGATATCCAAAACGCGGCCTATTGGTCAAACTTTAACTCCTTCATCTCCTGTTGCCTTAAGGATGTGGTAGCCAAGGAAGCTTCCTTTGGCAAAGCAGCCCTTCAAATGTCCGCTAAGGCCGCCTTCGTTCCCAACTCTGGTCCCCGGATGTCCTCACACTAGCACTCTCTGTCCTTAGTTTCCAAACCTCCCTTTGCGTTTAACCGGTATCTGTGCCAGTCAGCACAGGTTAAGAGATAAACAAAAGGTAAGATATTCCTAGTAGTACATTATTATTATCCATAGGGATATATCTTATATACGAGAAGAATATCTTACCTTTTGAGCTTCCCCACTCCTTCCCCTTTTCTTCTTTTTTTTTTTTGTGGTTGGTGTACCTTTTTCGTTTCTTCCGTTTATGGGAGGAAGTGTTGGGGGTTGATGGGGCTGAGGTCAGGGGGTCGAAGGACTGCCTTGTAGTCCTTTTTTTAATTTTTTTTATTTGGGGTCTATTTCAGTTGTCTCCCAGCTACGTTTCTTTTCATTCTTTTTGGCATCGGAGGATACAGCACGGGTTAAGAGATAAAAGGTAAGATATTCCTCTCGTATATAAGATATATCCCTTCGGATAATCATAATCAATTGGGAGAGCTCTAAAAGCCTGCAAACTTTTGCAGCAGTCGAAGCAATGCAACCTCCAATTCAACTCGGTTCACTTCAATTCAATATAGGTTTATTCACAATAAAACAAGAACATGCAGCTCTAAAGCTGACATTGTTCATTCTACAAAACACATACGACATTAAAAAAAAAATACATTTGTTTAAATTAGCTATCATGATGAAAACACTGTACATATGGTGAAAAATATTACAACTACCAGAGCAGACTTAGAGGGCTGCCTGTGAGGCACACACAGTACAAAACAAAGGGAAATTGCATGTGTGTGCATGTGGGTGCATTTACATGACAATGTGATTTATACCTGGACTAAAATGGAATTACCTCAACTGAAAAAAAAAGTAAAAGAATACCTATTTTTCTTCTGCATCCTGTGGGGTTCAAAGCTGCAAAGGTCCAAACTAACATCTGTGGTGACAGGCAGTGCCTTTAACCATGTAGCTGTACGTCTCCATGAACCAAGCGTATGGATGGAACATGTTAGCTTATATGTGACGAACAAATCATATCAGTTGCTCATGATCGACACATTTTCAGAGGGGACTGTTAGAAGTTGAAGCAGTACTAAGTATTGTCTCATTAATTCAAAAGCAATCATACCCTTACAAAGGCATACCTGAATTTCGCCTCTGAAATCACTGGTAGGATTCATGCACTAGTGATTGCATCGTGCATTAACTTCCCTTTATAAGCTACCAGTGCAACGTGTCGGAACATATTGTATTATTCAATCACCAGTAATTAACTTACAAGAAGAAAGATAGACCATATCAAATTGAATGCTTACCACGTAACTCAGGGTGATTTCAGCATGAAACTATGTTCTATACTGTTCCAGATGCCAGCAATGCACATCACCACGGCTACCAGTGAAACAGCCATGACGAGAATGAAAGTTTGGCCTTTTCTAAGGCAGGGACCAGACAGAACCCCATCGTACACACTAAACTCGGCAGGGTGTGGCACGAAATACCTCTCTATCAATAAACCTCATACCTTTCCATCAGCCTATCTACAACTCCGTTACTGGGTCGAACGATAAACTGAAATTTGAAAGAGATGAGCGGAATGCTACACGTGGCCTACAGTTAATTAATTCATTTCCATTACCAAGTCAAGTCGGGTTATGTAAATGTATGCATACCACCCTATGCTGTTTAGAGTATAACAACAACCAACATAGTGAAAAGTGAATAGAAAATGAGAGGTGACAAAGGGAAGACTGCTTTAAGGCAATTTGTAACCTTGCATGTGACTAATGGAGCAAATGTGTATAAGACTTTCTAGAGCTAAAATAATATGAATTTCCATATGCACGTAATGTGATAACAGCATGTCAACATAGAGTTTTTATGCACACAGACAATTTTGAGGTCAGTATATCAATTTAAAAACAAGCTAATTTCAGAGAAGCAACTAATATACAAGATGCAGTAAAGGCATAGCTTTCATTCACTACAATGGAATCTATATCCCCTATTCCCTTATTTTCTTCACAGATTTAATTTCTTATAAAATTTGCACACAAGATCTGCAAGTGCAACAGTTCCTGACATTTTGTGTGTGTGTGAGTATGTGTGTGTGTGAGCATGTGTGTGTGCATTTTCAGTATTATTTTCAGAGTCATTTGATAACAGTCCCAGAGCATTATTACAGTACCTTAGATACATAGCAAGAACAAATTGCCTGTACATGCTTTTGGACGTGAATTACTGACAAGGCATCCTTTAGAACGAAACCATGAATATCCAAAGTTTACCTGAGATGGCACTATACCATATTTACTTAGTGCTATGCTTGACTATTGATGTTTAGTTAGTTGAATTGGACTTTGGCGATTAAAAAAAAAAAAAAAAAAACCCAATGAGCTTTGAACACATTTTGAGCTCAATATAAAAAAAAAAAGAAAGATCAAAGTGTAAAATAAAAGGTAGCTTACAAGTTGAAGTGGCGTGTGCGCAGAATTTGAACTTTGGCACGGGAGCATTGCTTTGTTGGTCGAAATTGATCGGAAGTCAATGGACATTACTATTGGATGTATCAGGAATCCAAATCAGTTGGAAAAAGTGCATTTTCATGTTGCTTACACGCTGTGTGCATGAAAATGCGCATTTTGACAGGCACGCATGGAATTTCTTGAAATGCTTAAAATTATCTGAAACGTATAGAAAACCAGGTGGGAAGTCGTTTTGAGCATTTTAAAATTTTGACGCGCATGTCATGAAAGCCTGACTGATATGCCCTGTTTAAGATGATCGTGTGATGCTTGAACTTTACGTCCACTGAAAATGATGAAGTTTTGTCATTTAGTTATGAAGATATCAATCATTAGACATTATGTCAAAATCACAAAATGGTGTCTAGATATCAATAAGTTGATGTTATGAAAAAGATTTCTCTATCGATATGTCGACATATCATATAAAGCCTGGAAATTTTATGTTAATTGGTCATGTCATTGTTGAGATACTGCATTAACAAAATTCGTCAGGAAGAATTTGGAGTTTTAAAAAAAAAGAGAAGATTCTGTATTGTATTCAGTACTGAAATTGGTATTGTTGTGCAAATCATATGTAGGCTTTTGAGTTCCATATGCATGCAGTTCAGTCATTAGATACCCCGGTGGTTTTATTTTTTCAAATCCTCTAATCCTAAATCATCTTTTTGTCCCCGCCGAACGAGTTCGAGCAGGGGACTATGAAACGGGCTCCGTACGTGTGTGTGTCCGTCCATGTGTCCGTCCGTGTGTGCGTCTGTGTGTGCGTCCGTGTGTGATCAAAATCTTCAATTTGCTACTTCTCTGTCATTTATGAGCCAATTTTGATTCTGTTTGCTTTATATGATAGCACTACATGGGAGCTTTGAAACTTCTACACAGAATTTCAGTCGTGACCTTTGACATTGACCTTTGACCTATATTGTACATTTTGCTACAAAATGCTACTCCTTTGCCATTTCTAACCCGATTTCGATTCCGTTTGCTTTATATGATGGCACTAGGTGAGGGCTTCAAAACTTCTACACAGAATTTTGACCTTTGACTTCTTTGACCTTTGACCTTAATTTTTGACCTGTATTGTACATTTTGCTACAAAATGCTACTCCTTCGCCATTTCTAACCCGATTTCGATTCCGTTTGCTTTATGTGATGGCACTAGGTGAGGGCTTCAAAACTTCTACACAGAAATTTGACCTTTGACTTCTTTGACCTTGATTTTTTGACCTATATTGTACATTTTGCTATAAAATGCTACTCCTTCGCCATTTCTAACCCGATTTCGATTCCGTTTGCTTTATGTGACGGCACTAGGTGAGGGCTTCAACACTTCTACACAGAATTTTGACCTTTGACTTCTTTGACCTTTGACCTTGATTTTTTGACCTGTATTGTACATTTTGCTACAAAATGCTACTCCTTCGCCATTTCTAACCCGATTTCGATTCCGTTTGCTTTATGTGACGGCACTAGGTGAGGGCTTCAACACTTCTACACAGAATTTTGACCTTTGACTTCTTTGACCTTTGACCTTGATTTTTTGACCTGTATTGTACACTTTCTACAAAATGCTACTCCTTCGCCATTTCTTACCCGATTTCAATTCTGTTTGATTTATGTGATGGCACTACGTGAGGGCTTCAAAACTTCTACACAGAATTTTGACCTTTGACCTTAATTTTTGACCTACATTTTGTTGTACATTTTGCTACAAAATGCTACTCCTTCGCCATTTCTAACCCGATTTCGATTCCGTTTGCTTTATGTGATGGCACTAGGTGAGCGCTTCAAAACTTCTACACAGAATTTTGACCTTTGACTTCTTTGACCTTTGACCTTGATTTTTGACCTATATTGTACATTTTGCTACAAAATGCTACTTCCGGCGGGGACATATATTACGCACCGCTTAATTTCTACTTTTCCTTGTTTTAATTCAAGTTAGGAACCCCATTCTTAACCCAAATTGAGTGTGCCATGGCCAAAAAAAATCTGGTTCTCATTTAAGCAAGTGAACTTTTTTTCCACCTAATTTGCATATACAAAAGGGCTGCAGTATTGCCCTTAACTTGTTATTTCACATGAAATATATTTTCAAAGTATATCAATAAATGTACAAGCAAAACGAATTGATGAAAACTATCTACATTCAATACAACTGGCTGGCTGTCTCTCAAAAGTATGCTATTCTTAGGCTACGCCGAAAAACTCCGAGAGCATATAAGCCACACAGAGAAACAAAAACAAAACAGTCACTTACCGCACGCATTCTCCGTGCGCCCACCGCGCAGGCACTCAGCATGTGAGAGACCGCCATTGAATCATCCTCTTTTACTGCTCGCAACTCCTAGAGCATGGACGTGTCTACTAGTCGCTCTGACTCTTCTTGCTACCTCGTGTTCTGACTTTCACCGACTCACCTGACTACAGGCTCTTTCGGCAGTACGAAGGTCAGACCCACCCTTTATTTATTCGGTAGCTCCAAATAACCTACGGTTATTTAGCAGACTAGTATTTTTACCTGCCGTAGTATGTATTTAACAGCGGTGAAGTATTTAGACAGAAACCGCGGCCTCCACCCTGGTTTCTCCACGGGGCTGGACACCCTTGGACTCAAACGTCCTTAATTAATCTCGCTCAGTCCTCCCGGCGGTTATATCTCTTACAAATAAGGTTAGATAATTCACCGCCTTCACAGTTGGTACAGTGCCAAATGCCGTACCCCTCTACAGCGGGTCGGGGCTCGGTGCTTTCACTCGAGCCATATGGCTCACCGCGCTGGTATGGTGCGCCGCGTGGGCATCTTATCCCTCCTCCCGTCTGCCTTTATCGCAACGGAACTTGGCAATAAAGATTTTTTTACTTAGTTTCTTGTTTAATTTCTTGGAGCCTTGTAATTGTTGTCTCCCAGAATTATTACCCCCGTACCCGGGTTTTTTTTTTTTTTTTATTCTTTTTTTTTTAAACCCCACCCACGCTCTCCTCCCCGAGCCCCGCCCCGCCCCGCCCCTTGCCTCTTCGGGGAGTAAGCTTGTAACCTCGCTTCTTCAACCTTGTTGTTTAATGTTATCTTAAAAGAAAATGTTTGAATAATGTTGCCTCGGCAATGCAACTCCTTGCTCCCTGAGTCTCTCGTACCCAGGACAGTTATAAATACGTACATGCATTTAGCTGTTTATACATGCATTTAAGATGTTGCCTTGCTACCATGACTTTCCTCCCAACACAGGGTGGTATCACGGTCCTTCCCGTTGTTCTCCCCTACAGTCACTGCACGAACAATGCCTCGCTGCGACATCTGTTGCCGCCCCCTACTAGAGGGTGACCTCCACTCTTGCTGCCGGCATCACCGATCATGTTCACGCACAGCGCCATGCAAAACGTGCGCAAGGTGGTCGCAGTCCACATGGACAGCTAGGGAGGCCTGGCTCACCGCCAGGTCTGCCCCGCCGCCTCCGCGGAGCCCCCAGGCCCGCTGGCCTCACCGTGACCCGATGCGCTCCCCTCGACTGCCCCACACAAACCCCTCTCGGCTTCAGACACTGAATCCGATGAGCCTTCGTGACCGTGGCTACCCTCCACGCACTCCTCCAAAGAGAGCGCGCAGGAGGGTACCCCTCGCACCCCTTAGCACCATGCCGTGAGGTACCTGACCACACACCAGCAGTGCCTCCCCCTCGCTGGCGCCGTTCCATACTCGAACATCTGGGCGCTCGTTCAGCCCGCCCTGGCCGCAGGCCTGGTTCCCCTGGTGGGCCCCAGTGTGCCTCGACCCCCCACAGGCGAATCCACCTTCCCGGACTCCACCGAGGGCTCCGAGCCGGAGCCCCCCCCCCCCCCCCCCCACTCCAGTGGGCCAGGAAGCGCAGGCAACGTGCCCCCGGCATCCCCCCAAATGCTCCCATCCTTCCGTGAAGCTCCACGCTAAGCCTCTTCTCACGGCGGACGCGCTCTTCACGCTGGTACAGGCCCTCGCCAGCCAATGCGGCTGTGGGCTGTTTCGGACGCCCGCGCCATCTCCCGTGCCCCGCCAGCTGCTGGTGCTCCAGCAGCTGCGGCCGACGGCCCCCTCACTGCGACAACACCGCAGCCTAGCCAGGGCGCCCTCAGCCCCCACTCCGAGGGATGCCCTCCCCATCCTTGGCGGCCCTCTATCATGGCCTCAACCCATCCGTATCAGCGGACTCGGACTGGTCGATACTTCATGATCGCCCGCTAACTGCTGTCGATCCGCCCCCCACCTCAGAACCCTCCCAGTGCCTCCTCGGAGAGGAAGCGGAGGCGCTCCTTTTCTGCTACTTGGGCGAGTTCTACACTCCAGATGCCCCAGCGGAGCAGGATCAGCCGACTTCCCTCCTGTTCCGCCTGCCCGGCTCCCCCCTCCCCGGCTCCCGGCATACCACTGACCACGGACTTTCGCCTCGAGTACAACCGCTTAGCATCAGTTCCGAGGAGGCCCAGCTGGGCTCTGCCGGGACTTCCTCTTCTGACCCGAGGACTACGAACGCTTTTTGTGTGTGTTGATGCTGGTTATGTGTGTGTGTGTGTGTGTGTGAAGGCTCCTCGATTTCACTGGTTCATTAAGTCTTGTTTGTCTTTTATCTACATGTATGTTCTCTTTATAATTTAGAACTCTATCCTTTTGTTATACTTAGTGGTTTACTATCCAAACTCAAAATTTTCTTATGGATAATAACTTTCAAGATTATATTGATCTTGTAGTTAGTGACTGTAAGTATATGAACTGTAGTGATTTTCAGTGTAATAATATAAGTAAACTTTCTATCATGCATATTAATTCAAGAAGTCTTTTAAAGAATTATGAAGATTTTGTGGTTTTCTTGTCGTGCACAAAACAATTTTTCTGTGATTGGGATTTCAGAAACTTGGTTCAAGCCACCAACAGATATGTGTATGTTTGACATTCCTGGGTATTCTCTTTTGCAAGCTTGTAAATCCAATAAACGAGGTGGTGGGGTATTATTATACATTTGGGATGGTATTGATTATATGTTGCGTACTGATTTATCAGGCGAGCATGGTAGTTTTGAATCTATTTTTGTAGAAATAGAGATTGATTGATAGAGCTCCTGATAATGATATTCCTTCTTTCATTCAATCTTTTGACCATTACATGCAAATTATTGACCAGGAAAAGAAAGATGTGTATCTTATGGGTGACTTTAATACAAATTTAATAAATTACGATTCTGATGGTAAAGTTAAGGATTTTGTTGATTACTTAACATCTCATGGTTTATTTGCTTTGATTTCTAAACCGACTCATTCTTCTTCAACATTAATAGATAATATTTTTACAAACTGTGTTCAAGACGATTTTGAATGTGGAATTTTCTGCTCTGATTTATCTGATCATATGCCCATTTTTAGCATCAATAAAGGGAAGTCACTCCCAAATAACAAGAATAATGATACAGTGTTTAGGCGTGTGATTACAGATGAAGGAGTTCAAAATTTTAAGCAAAATCTTGTAATTGACTGGTCTTTTCTTTATAGTCTTACTAGTGCAGATGATAGTTACAATAATTTCTTGAGTGTTTTCTCTGATTTGTATGAATTTCATTTTCCTCTTGTTCAGATGAGCATGAAAAAGAAGCATAAAAAACCTTGGATCACCCAGGGTCTTCTGAAGTCTATAAATTATGAAAATAAACTTTATTGTATATACATTAAACATGGAAATGAGGCAAATAGAAGTTTGTAGACTATAAAAACAAATTGACTACTTTAAGTCCGTACAAATAAGAAAAATTATTATGATGTTTTTAAAAATACTCAAATATTCGGAAGACTTGGTCTCACATAAATGAGTTACTTGGGAGGGGAAAGAGATCTCATACCAGATGAAATGTTCCATGGAGACACACACTTAAAATCAGACTTAGCTAAAGCAGAGTATTTTAATAAGTATTTCATTAATTTGCCTGCAAGAAGAAGCAGAGAAATTCCACCTGTGCAGACATCATTTGTAAATTATTTGTTAAATCAGGATAACTCATCCTCTTTATTTTTGAGACTAACATCTGTGCATGAGATTGTGAAGTTTGCTT
Source organism: Diadema setosum (assembly GCF_964275005.1). NCBI lineage: Eukaryota > Metazoa > Echinodermata > Echinoidea > Diadematoida > Diadematidae > Diadema > Diadema setosum. Next base: position 34,200,546 of record NC_092685.1, on the reverse strand, counting down.
TGGCCTTAAAACCAAGTCATCTGGCTCAGATGATATTTCTCCTAGAATTGTAAAAGATTGTAATCATGTTATTGCAGATCCGGTCTGTGACATATTCAATAAGTCAGTATCTCAAGGTTTGGTTCCTAACAAGTTAAAGATAGCAAAAGTAGTTCTTGTGTACAAAAAGAATGATCGTAAATGCATTGAGAATTATAGACCCATTGCCTTGTTACCAATATTCTCAAAGATTCTGGACAAAACAGTTTATAAAAGATTGAATGACTTTTTGCTTAATGATATTTTGATCCCCCAGCAATTTGGCTTTTGTAAAAATTGCTCCACTAGTATGGGTGTTTTAAATTTAGTAAATACAATTATTAGTGCAATTGATGATGGGAAGTACTGCCTTGGTGTATTTTTAGATTTGTCAAAAGCATTTGACACAATTGACCACAATATACTCTTAAGCAAACTTGAACGCTATGGTGTTCGAGGAATAGCTTTGAATTAGTTAAAAAGTTACTTGGAAGAAAGATTACAATTTGTTGTTAATGGTGCCAAATCACAATCCAGTACTGTAACTTACGGTGTACCACAGGGATCTGTTCTTGGTCCGTTACTGTTTTTGATTTATATAAATGATATCATTAATTTGTCTCAGTTATTTACTTATTCTCTTTTTACTGATGATACATGCTTATATTCTCACAGGAATACTCCTCACACTCTAATGCAGTCAGTTAATTCTGAAATTTGTAAACTCTTTGCATGGTTTTGCTGTAACAAACTGTTATTAAATACTGGTAAAACTAAATGTGTATTATTTAGATCCAGAGGGAAGAAAATCCCTGAAAATGTTATTCCCTTAGATGTTGGTGGTCATCAGATCAACCGCAGTCAACATGTGCAATTCCTTGGGGTTACAGTTTATGAATTTTTATCTTGGAAAGAACAACTTAATAACGTATGTACTAAAGTGTCTCACAGTGTTGGTGTAATATCCAAACTTTGTTTCTTCCCCAGTATACCCTAGTTACTTTATACAATGCAATTGTTATGCCTCATTTGATGTATTGCAATATTGCTTGGGAACACACATTTAGGACTCATGTACACAAGTTGTATGTTCTTCAAAAGAAAGTTGCCAGGTACATAACAAATTCAAACTATGGATCACCTAGTACTCCTTTGTTTTTGCAGCTACATATTTTGCTGTTTGATGAAATGGTTTCTCTTCAGTGCTTAATATTTATGTTTAAATGTCGATCTCCTCAAAATACATTTTTGTCTGATGTGCTTGTGGAAAATTCTTCCATCCATCGTTATAATACTCGCCAGAGTAACCTCATCCATCAGCCATATGCAAGAACACAAACTACCTTAAATTCATTCAGAATAGTCTGTGTTAAAGACTGGAATAAGTTGCCCCATAATGTAATTAATTCCACTACACTGTCTCGATTCAAAATTTTGTGTAAAAGACACCTTTTCGACAGATTGAAATTAGGTACATGAATGTAAAAAATGAGATGAGGTAGCCATGTGTGAAGTGTGCATGCATGTGTGTATGCATGTGTATGTGTGAGTGTGTGTGTGTTGTCTATGGGGGAGGTGGTTTACGTGTACTTGTCTGCATTTATTATGTTGTATGATTTGTACATATTATGTTATACTCCATGTAAATATGTTACACCTTACCATATACTGTAGTGTATTGTGTAAAGGGGCCCCAACCACAAGCTGTGCTTCACTGGGGTCCCAAACCTATATTCTGAGTTTTTGCAGTTATGTCTTGTACTTTTGTTATGTTTGATTTGGTTTGAATAAATTGCACTGAACTAGTCTCCACCATGATAGGCTTTCTCCGGCAACACGGTTTACATGTCTATGCTTACCTCGATGATTGGCTGCTTGTGGCTGCATCACCACAGCTCCTCAATCGCCAGCTGTGTTTTCTTCTCGAGACCGTTCAACTCCTCGACTGGCTCGTGAACTGGGACAAATCCCAGCTCACTCCCACACAACACAACACCTTTCTCGGCGCCATAATCGATATCCCGCGGGGTCTGGCCCACCCGACCTCGCAACGCATCGATACTATAGTGAGCACCGCTCGATCGCTCAGCACCAGGGGCAGTGCCCCAGCCAGGCTGTGGCTTCGCCTGCTGGGCCAGCCTCGTGGATATCCTTCCCGACTGCAGGATGCGGATGCGCCCCCTGCAATTGAACCTGCTGCGGCATTACTCCCCGCATCACGACCCCCTGTCCAAGCCCATCCCTGTCATGCCACACGCCCGTGCCCTCGTTTGACTGTGGAGTGCCCCTGCCTCCCTTACAGGGCAAGCCCACCCGCACCGTTTCCCTGTCTGTCATGGTGACGACAGACGCCTCCCTGCAGGGCTGGTAGGCTCACTGCCTTGGGCAGACCTCTCACGGCACGTGGCCCCCAATGATGCCTCCCAACATATCAACCTGCTGGAAATGAGAGCGGTACTTCTCTCATTCCTCTCCTTCCAGCGGCATGTGCACGGCAACACTGTACTGATACGTACAGACCACACCACTGTTGCCGCGTACATCAACAGACAGGGGGGCACAAGTTCATTGCAGCTGAACGCCCTAGCTGCGCAGCTCTGTACGTGGTGCTGGGCTCAGGCAGTCTTTCCGATTGCCTCGTACATCCCCCGCGACCAAAATGTCATTGCCGATTTCTTATCTAGAGGGCAACATCGCCCCTCCGAGTGGACCCTCCACAGCGAGGTAGTCCACTCGCTCCGCCCCCCTAGAAAAGATCATGGACTTCCTGATCCATCTTTTCGATAAAGGCTTGGCGCTAGCCACGATCAGAGGTTATAGATCGGCCATAGCGGTCAGTCACGCCAGTTTTCCCGACGGCTCGTCCATCACTAGCTCTACCACATTGACGCACCTCTCCAAGGCTTTTTTCCTCCAATGGCCCCCCTTCGCGGAGACTCCTTTCCTCGAGCCTGCCGAAGGTTCTCGAAGCGCTCTCAAAAAGACCCTTCGAGCCTCTTGCTGAAGCATCTCTCAGAGATCTCACCATTAAGTCTGTCTTCCTGTTGGCCATAGCCTCAGGGCAGAGGAGATCCACGATCCACGCCCTATCCACTGCGCCCGGCCACATCCGCTGGGAAAGGAGCGTAGTTCGCCTCATCCCATGCGCCGACTTCATTGCGAAAAATCAATCGGCTTCTTCGGGGCCAGTTGAGATCCTCCTTCATCCTCTCACAGACTTGTCTTCGGTCTCCGAGGACAGAGCTTGGTGCCTTTGCACGTTACAATGGTATCTAGCGCGCACGAAACCCAAGCGGCAGGGCGAACAGCTCTTCATAATCACTAAAGAGCCTTTCACGCCCGCCTCTCATGGCGGCGATCAAAGCCGCAGGCCCGACGGCTCTCATCTCCAATGCCACGCCGCGCGCCCCCACAACACTCGCAGCATCAGTGCCATTCAGCGCGGAGCCTTCACGGCGACCCCAAAAACCTAAACACCCTCCTTCCAGGCCTCGCCAGCCGACCACCCACATCTGTGCCACTCTAGCATACTTTTGAGAGACAGGCGGCCAGTGGTATTGAATGTAGATCAGAAGAATCAGTAGTGATTCTCTTATCTACGAGATACAACTGGCCTCCTGTCTCGGGCGCCCGCCCACCGGCCCCTCGCTTCGCACCGGGCTGTCACTCCTGTCGGAAGGCCCGCTTCTGCGTCATTACTGAGGATGATTCAATGGCGGTCTCCCGCACGCCGAGTGCGTGAGGGTGCGTGCGGTAAGTGACTGTTTTGGTTTTGGTTTCTCTGTGTGGCTTATATGCTCTCGGAGTTTTCCGGCATAGCCTAAGAATAGCATAGTTTTGAGAGACAGGCGACCAGTTGTATCTCGTAGATAAGAGAATCACTACTGATTCTTCTGGTCTCTACACATATCATGATTCAACTTCTTTTTGGGGGGTGGAAAATTTCAGCCGTCAATGGCATTTGTTTATATGCAACATTATTCCAATACGCAAATCAGTAGCATCAGCACGAAAATTTTATTTCCTGGTGAATTCATTTTTCAAGAGCATGGTGAGCATGACACACAGTGTTATATTCATTTTTTGTTCATGCTTTATAAAACACACGTGAGTACCGTAAATAAGTGTCATGCAAATTAGCTTTCGGTTTTATTGATTACATTGTGTACTATATATATATATATATATATATATATATATATATATATATATATATATATATTTATATATAAAGATATCAAGAGTAAAAACAGTCGTATAAACACCGCAGGAGCCAAAAAATTGGACTGACGTTTCAGTCAAAGACCTTTACTACACACCGTCGCAGAACTTGCATATTTTGATACATATATATATATATATATTTATCCATTTATTTGTTTATTCTTATATGTATATTGCAAACATTCGACTATGGGTTGAAATGAAATATGCTGGTTTCATTCATTATTCTCTTGAGGCATTTTTTCTTTTCGCGTCGTATAAAAGAACCTTTAATTTCAAAACGAACAGGTGAACGTTGAGTAGTATCGTGTTGAGCCAATTTTTGCTTTTGGCTTGATACAACAGAAATTACTGATTTTCTTGCAAAAAAAAAAAATCTTGCCGTCTTATTTAATCCTTTGCAGATATGATTTAGCTAGATGTTTAGAGAAATACACAAATTCTGTGCATCCATTAGTTCAAAGGCTATGAATAAAAACCCATATCTGGACTTCACAATCATCTAAATGCCATGTTATAGCTATGGTGACTATGGAAAAAAATTTGCACTTATGTGTTTCACACCTTTTTACTTTTATGGCAGAAAATTGCATATTTCATTTTGCAACAAAAGCTTCAAATCTGTTTCAGAAAATGATATGGGGTCAGGGGTTATGGCATGGGTCATCAACAAGTGGCACCTCTGGAGTGTCTAATTCTTTTATATTTGGGCTAGGGGTGGTGGCTCAACTTACCCCTATGCTCAACTTACCCCGCCTTCGTACTGATGTCCCAATAAATATACAACATTATGTCCATTCAATGAAATAATGATATTTTGTAAAGACTGGAGAAAGATCCATTGGGAAATAAAGATGGCGGAATAATTGTGATCTCACTGGCAAAAGATCGAAAAGTTTAAAATCATCTCTAAGATCTCAAGAGGCTCGGTGAGACTGGCAAAAGATCGAGAAGATTAAGATCACGATCTTTAAGATCTCAAAGTTTTCCAAGTGTGACCACAAACTTTCCTCAAAACTTCCCACTCAAACTAGGGATATTTCACCCTATTCCATTCCCTCCAAACTTCTCAATCTTTTGCTAGTGTGATGGGACAACGAAAGATCACGTAGACACCGCGATCTTAAACTTTTCGATATTTTGCCACCCCTCTGACCATGCCTTATTAAAGGACAAGTTCACCTTCATTAACATAAGGATTGAGAGAATGTAGCATTATTAGTAGAACACATCATTGAAAGTTTGAGGAATGTCGGACAATCCGTTCAAAAGTTATGAATTTTTTAAGTTTTTGTGCAGTCACCGCTGGATGAGAAGACTACTGCAGTGTATGATGTCACATGCGTACAATATAAGGAAAATCTAAAGAGAATTTCACAAAATGTCATCTTTTGAAAAAAGTACACATTCCCTTGACTTGTTACTGACATATGTTATGGGTAGTATTATTCCCATTGCCTTTAGAAAGAGGCAAGTCAAGTGCTCTTTTATTATGCGAAAAAAGTGAAAATATGTTGAATTTTCTGTACATTTTCTTTATACGGTTGTACTCATATGACATCACGAGCATTAGTAGTCTCCTCATCCAGCGGTTCCAACACAAAAGTTTTAAAAATTCACAACCTTTGCATTGATTGTCCAATTTTCCTCAAACTTACACTGATGTGTTCTACTAATATTGCTGCATTCTCTTAATCCTTATGTTAATGAAGGTGAACTTGTCCTTTAAGATGAATTTATATAACAATGTTAGAATAGCAGTGGAGGGAGAAGAAATGGAAAAGAAGACATGTGACACACATCTACCTAGATTTGATCCTTCCTACATCAGTTGTGAATATGTAACTTAGTCAACTTCCAAGACAGTTTGAACTCTGAAATTGCCTCGACTAGTGCAAACTGCGAAATAAAGGTGTTCACTCCTTCCTGCTCCTTTTTGTTGTAGTTTTTTTTTAAACATATGTGGATAATATACCGTCAGTGAAAACCCCCAGGTATTGATCCATTTCAATTTTGTCTTAACTGGATGACACCATGCTCTCTTGTCTGCCTCACTTTTGCTAAATGGATAAGTTGTCTGGTCTCATTCCTCAAAATAATTGTACTATTATGAATCTTGTTAACCAGCGAGACGTGATAAACAATGTACTTTACCTATTAATCTTGCTTTCATAAAATGCCATTTTCTGTCGATCATTATAATTCTAGATAACGAGCATAAGTCCGTACTTCATGTTGGTCTAGTACACACATTTATGATAGATCTCCATTCACCATGTGTGATTCAGATCATATAAATGACATTCTGAGCAAATGGGTCTCTAGCTTTTAGGACCAGTTGTTTTTAAGAACTAATGAATTCTGAGTACTCATAAGGAACCCTATGTTACATACAGAAGATTCCACTTTGTAGAAGAGGTAAAGCATTGCTTTTTTGCCTCATTATGCTTTATCAAGTTAAGTTTTTTAATATCTCTATCCATGCCGTGTCACTTAAATTTCTGCCCAAAAATTAGGATATGGATCTTTTTATGAAGGAGCTGGGTTTTCCATCACATTGCCAAAGTGAAGTTGCGTTTGTTCCCTTGACAGATAACATCGATCTTATAGCTACCTTATAAAGAGGCCTTCTTCCGTATCTACATTTACTGAGTTGTGCGTTTTCTGCCAGACTGATTCTGACAGTAGCACTCTTAGTAAAGCAAGTGATCAAGGACTCACAATCGCCAAGGATGCTGCTTGTACAAGAAGAAAACTGAAGGATTCCAAGAACATGGTTGTTATCAGTCTTCACAATAATGTATTTGATTCAAAAGATGCATCACCCAAGCTCATTTGGCACAAAATGTGTTACGCCCATTTTAGTGACAAAAGTAAACTGGACGCTTGCGGAAGCAGTTGAAGCAGTTGAAAGACAATCGAATACTCCAGCTGTAGAAAATAAAAAAAGAAAACCCTGCTCACTGTGCCAGACCTGATCTTCCGTCACCAGTAGACAATGGGTGGGAACGTTTTGATTTGGCCTACAGCCTGCACTGATTCTCTAGCTCCAATCCTGCAAAGTTGCCTTGAGATGATTTCAACTGCATGCAAAAGCAATGCAGAACATTTCGATGCAAATGTCACAGATCAAGCATACGATCTACAGTGTGTGCATGTCAGCAACAATCTGATGATGCAGTTTTTTGCATGAATGTAGATTGATTCAGCTCGATTGAAAATTGACTCTTCTGCTCAGATTATGTTTTTTCGACAGCTGAAACATAATGGTGTTAAATGACTGAAGTATTACAAAGTCATCCTTTGTTTCTGTTTTCAAGATTCCAGGAGTTTTTTACAGTGTTGTTTTTGCTTGAGCGTACAGAGTGGGTGAAGAGACAGATAGAAAAAGACATTTTATTATCGCAGACGAAATTTATGAAAGTTGCCACTTGATTTTACATTCACCTGCAGATTGAAAATGTATAGCAATGTATAGTGATATTGCCTTATAACTTATCTTTTTTTTTCATGATACACTTTGATAGTAAGACTTTGTTTTGGGGGAAAATATGCATAGAAATGGGCAAACATAAATTTGCATATTATCTATTAGGCAAACAAAATAATAGAGGTATGTTGTTTCGTAGTTGCAGTTAATTTTTTTCATCTCTTTATCATACCAGGAATCATGAACAGGTCTTGATGCAATAACTATTATGAAACATATTCATATATGCGGCAATGCATTGTAGAATTTTGAAACCTGCCTGGTCTATGGCCTCTTGCACACCAATTTAAACACATTTTCATTAGTGTTATACAATCTTTCTTTATCGATTGATTCCAGTATACTTGATTTACCTTCAAGTTGGACTCTGACTACACTATGTGCACTTTGTTTGCCCGACAACTTTAATACCGTTTTTCTGTACGCCAAGGTACATTTTGATAGCAAGACTTTGTTTTAGGGAAAACATGCATAGAAATGGACAAAAATTTGACTAATTTATTATGCAAATAAGATAAAAGTATTTTAATAGCTGTTGTTGGTTATTGTATCTCTTTATCACAACAGGAATCATGAACAGGTCTTCATATGATAACTATTATCATTCAGATTCATAAACTGATAAATCACAGCAATGTGTTGTAGAATTTCGAAGCCTGTCGTGTCTATAGCCTCTTGTATACCATTTTGCATACATAATTGCAAAATTGTTATTCATTTTTCTTCTGAATTGGTTGATTCCAGTACTTGATTTTCCTCGGACTCTGATAACACCATGTACATTTTGTTTGATCTAATAACTTTATATCTATATAATTTCACAACGCCAAGGTACATTCTGATAGCAAGACTATGTTTTAGGGAAAATATGTGGAGAAAATGGCAAAAAATTTGCATAATTATTATACAAATTATGCATGTTCCTTCAATAGCTGTAGTTGGTTCTTGTACCTCTGTAAAAACACACCAGGAATTGTGAACTGGTCTTGATATAATGATAACTGTTGTCAGGATTCTGATTCAGATTCATATATTGTGGCAACGCATTGTAGAATCTAGAAACCTGCCAAACCTATAATTATCCTCTTGTATATCATTTTGCGTATCATTCAGTATTATTCAGTTCTTTTGAACTCATTGATTGCAGGACTTGATTTTGATTGGACTCTGGCGGCACCATGTACACTTTGTTTGACTAATAACTTGTAAAAATGATGAAAAACCGTAGTTTAGTACTATATGCCTATGCTGTAATGCATTGCTGTATCAATGCAACTCCTCATTTGCATATCTCATTTCTTAATTTGCATATAAGTGAATGCTATGGATAATCGATTAACTGCCCAATGTCTTGGCACCTTGATTACTGAAATGTTTACTGTTTCTCTTGGAAGAGGTTCGTCTGATTGGTAATTCTCCAATTAAGGCAAATTTCATTTGTTCACAACCAAAAAAACTATTTACCTTGCGTGAGCTTTCGCCTACTGTCTTACAGTCCGGGAGAATGGGAATGTATGCTTAATGGGAATGTATGCTGAAAATAATTTGTATTGCCCCACGTCACGATTCATGTGTTCACGCCCCCGCTGGATGTGGATAGCCTCTCACATCCATCGTGTGAATTTATTGCTGTCTTTGGACACAAGCGTGCTCTTTTTCCAATCAATGGTGTGGTTTTCCTGTTTTCAATAAATTTCACACAATGGATAAGAGAGGCTATCCACATCCAGCTGGGGCGTGAACACATGATGAATCGTGACGTGGGGCAATTCAGCGTACATTCCCATACTCTTGGACTGTAAGACTGCCGATACCCCATCTACGGTGAGTTAACGCCAGTCTGAAGAAGCCTGCAGAAAACAGTAGGTGAAAGCTCACACAAGGTACATTTTTTTTTTTTTTTTTTTTTTTTTAGTGTGCACACCAAGACCCAAATTCACGAAGGTGGTACAAATGAAACCATGGTTTAAACCATGGACAAAAACCATGGAGAGTGCCAAGTGTCGCACGGAATATTTTGTCACGAAATTGGTCATTTCGTCGACAAAATGACCTTTTTGTTAATGAAATTATCATTTCGTGGATGAAAAGTTAATTTAGATACAAAATCATTTCATCGACGAAATGACTGATTTCTTAATGAAATATTCCATGCGACACTTGGCGCTCCATGGTTTTTGTCCATGGTTTAAACCATGGTTTCATTTGTACCACCTTCATGAATTTGGGCCCAAAAGTTCAACTTCAATTGCACCTGTGCCCCCAGGGTGGCCCAAACCCCCTAAAATGAAGGAATCTCTAAAACCAGAAGTGATAGAGCTAAAATTAATACTATGATTAAGTACATCTTTGACCGTAATTTCAAGTTTGTTCATGGCAGATCTGGGAGTGCCCCCCGCCCCCCTTCCCAGGGGCAGGGGGGTATCCAAATTGGGCTTTAAAGTGAAAACAGAGTTCTGGTAAGGGCTTGAGAACCCGTCTGGCACCGTTTCATATTTGCCTGCAATATATTGATAGAGTCTACAAAGAAACTTACCTGGCTAACGCGGTTTGCCAGAATGATGAGTCGTTTTGGAGTATTTTGAGAAAAATAATAAAAGTCGGAAAACCGACTTTTATTCCAGAAGGCTTCACACTAACTTGGTCTCAGGGAAAACTCGACCCTATTTCAGACAATTTACACGCAGTTCGTGATCGCCATATTCTGCTGTATATAATACCAAATGAGGCCAAACTGAACAGACAGGAAAGTGCGTGCTAATCCTGTACAAAACAAATGGACAGCGCGCGGTCCCATTGCTGAGACGCGCGGTCTTTGAAGTTTTTGTTGTTGTTTATCAAGCGTCTTTGATTGTTTTTAGAGGTGCTTGATAGGCGCACACTAGTTTTGCATGCGCGCCAAAGAGGTTTTTGATGCGCGTGTTGTAACAACTGGGACCATTACTGCGAGTAGCCAGAACGCGAAGCGCTACAATGTAGTTTATACAGGCCGCTCCCATAGTACAACACTGTACAATCCAGAGGGACAACGAATACAACTCATTCCGCCGTCAAAGCGAGGCCGAGTTATTCCCGAGTCCGAGTTTAGCCTGACCCCGTTCGGGTAAGTTCTGAGACTGAACCTTTTTAGTTAATATTTCGCATTTTCGTCGTTACCCATCGAATATCTTGTTGTTACAGCGTTATTCCGCACATTTCCTGGGCAAATGTTCACATTTGGGAGCGAAATTTGACAACTTTTGCAGACATACAAGAACTTTGTCTGGGCTTTAATTGTACATTTCATCTTCTTCTTGACAATGCATGGTCAAATTTTCACCAAACTGGCAGGTATTATCACTTGGTTGATAGAATACAGTGTATATGTTTGTACAAATGGGCACGATTCTTCCACTGAACACATAACACAATATTCTTCCATAGGTACCTGATGTTCTACTGGCCAATGACGTCAGCCTTCTTCAGTGTGGTAACCAACTTTGTCTTCCTCTCCTTCCTGTCCATCATGATGTGGCGCCAGTGTGTTGGGGCCTTTATTGAGGAGCCAGAGCTGGAGGCTGAGTTAGAGACAAGGTCACCAGTATTGTCCTATGAAGAGAGACGGAGGCTCACCCGCCAGAGCATGGGCCAGGAACGATCAGGTTTGTGGGATATTTCATTTGTTTGACTCACTTTATGTCATGAAGGCTTTCCGTAGGAAGAAAGGCAATATTCATTCAAACATTTTCCTTTTACATTGGAGAAAATCCTATTTGGTATAGAAATGTTTAGCACACTATGTGAGGTAAAGTCAAATATTTGAAATAATTGGATTAAATGCATTTTCAGATCATTGCTATTCTGATCATTCTTCATCTGGTGTCCTTCATGTGTCAATGGTAGTGTGAGACTTTCTACACTATTATCTTCTCCTTGAAATCCTCATTATGGGTTTTTAACAAACTTGAAGGCATTATTTTCCCATTTGCAGATGAAACAAAAACCCAGCTTTGTGCTTTAAAAAAGTTCTAACATATGAATTTGGGAAAGAAACAACCAGTGTAAAAATTTGAATCAGTATAATCAATGTTAAGTGTTGTTAAATATACAAAGTGTGAACAATAATTATAATAATTATACCCAAGACAAATTGTGTTCGCATAGGGCCTGCTTCTTAAGTACAATGACCACTGCTCCCGGCATCACCTCGCTTTGGCACGGTGTGTTAGGGCTTGGACTGATAATCACAAGGTTCAGTGGTTCGACTCCCATGCGGGGTGTCTTGCTCAACATCTTGTTTTCATTTTTCCTCTTAATTTCTAAAGTATATTAAGTTTGTAACAGTTTATTCCATCAGGCTCAAGGCTAGAGAGAGTAATAAAGTCAAAGACTTGATAGTTATTCTCTATTCAAGTCACCAAGGCACAGATGAGACTTGCCCGCGAGCCGTTTCTTTCGTATTTCTGGGAATTGTGGCGGAGCAGTGGTGTAAATAAAAAATACGCAGGCAGGAAGAGATCTCAGTCTCTCAGCAATGTGTGTAGCTGACTAGCTAGCTGGTGAAATCAGTGAGAAGTGGACTGACAGCCTTACCATGATCACTCTCAGCAAAACTTCTCAAAATTTGAAAGAACTTTATCTCAAAACTGTGAAGTTGCTCTGATTACTTTTGTAGTTTATCATATGATCAACAGTCATCTGTTTTCTCTCTGTTAAAGATAATGATTTCTTAATCGAAGGTTAACTTCTGTTCTCAACAGAAGAAGAAAAAACTTCTGTTCACCGTAACTGAGCCACACACATTAACAAAATGCACATTACAACGACACTGATTGCGACGATCATACGAACACATTTTTCTCATATCCATGCCCCCTGTTATGCTGTCACTCACAAACACACACTGCAAGCATGCATACTATGCACGAACTGGGAGAGTATAAACCGCACGTAGGGAAGGTGACTCCGTATCTCACTGAAGGGGTGGTACGGTGTAAGTGCATGAATCTCTAGTAGAAGCTTACTACGCACGATAAGATGATGCTCGATAAGACCGCCTCTGCGCTATGTCTCACTGTCTAATGGCAAATGTTTAGACTGCAGTCGATATCTCTGTCAGGAACTGGTGAGAAAATAATTCTGGTAAGGAAATTCAATCCCTGCAATTTTTTTTTTTTTAGGATTTACTTATTATTTTTAGACATTAAAGGGATTGTATAGTTTCGGTTGAGACCTAACTTCAGGTTTCTAACATTTTTGGGTGAGAAATGAGAAACCTCTTATGAAATATGAAAGAGCATGTAATATCCAAGAGGAATTCAACATTTATTTGATGAAAATTGGTTTTGAAATGGCCAAGATAATGCAAAGTAGAGCAATCCTAATAAAAGGTGGGACCCACCTTTTGTTATCACTTTACTCTAAAACCTGATGTATTCACGGCATGAATTTTTTGAGAATTGGAGGCGACGGCCTTTTTTGCGGCATGAAATTTTCGCGAACTGCCACTGGCATACAGTGTAGACAAGAACATTTTAATTTCGCAAATCTTGGCACTCGCGAAATTCGCAAAATTAAAATGCACGCGAACATTCCTCGTTTTACAGTATTTTACTTTGTTTTTGGATGTCTTGGCTATTCCAAAACCGATTTTCATCAAATAAACTTTGAATTCGTCTTAGAATGGCATGCTCTCTACTATTTCGTCAGTGGTTTCTTAGTACCAGTATCTCACGAAAAGTCAAAAGCCTAATCCTCGCCTCCACCAATACTGTACCATCCCTTTAGTACACGGGCAATGGAAGTGTTTCAGCCAGATTTGTCCCAATAAAACGGTTTATGGTTCTGATTAAGTAGTGGAAATAATACATGAAAATTTTATTGCATCAAGTTGTGTTGCATTTATAGTCTAGTGGGATTTCTGAAAAAGGGTTCTCTAAACAGATGTTAGAGGCATTTTTTAGTTAAAGTTGGTAACCGGTCTTTTTTACCTAATTTGAGTCTGCTGAATCCGAAAAATCCGGTTCCCAAGCGAACTTCACCGATCTTGACCATCTAATTTGCATAGACAAAATGGCTGCCGAGCCACAGAAATTGTCAGTTTCAGACACGCATTTTTTAGAAATTCTTTGCAAAGGAGCTGGAAAAAAGTGATTTGAAATCTTTGTACATAGGATGGAATTAGCAATTTGAGGGATAAATGTTTCTCAGATGAAAAAAATAGTATATTTTATTGATAATTATGCAAATTAGTACTCAAATATACAGATGAATATAAATAGTAACACTGGACAAGTAGTTTTTACAATTTTTTTTTTCCTTGAGAGGCAAGTTAAACACTAAATATGTAGACTTTAAGGTTTTGAGGGTCAGGAAAAATCCAGTTCCCAAAGCGAAATTCACAGATCTACACCATCTAATTTGCATAAACAAAATGGCTGCCGAGCCACAGAAATTGTCAGTTTCAGACACACATTTTCTAGAAATTCTTTGCAAACGAGCTGGAAAAAAAAAGTGATTTGAAATCTTTGTACAATGAATGGAATTAGCAATTTGAGGGATAAATGTTTCTTAGGTGATAAATAGTATATTTCATTCATAATTATGCAAATTAGTACTGAAATATGCAGATTCATGGTGGAATATGCAGATAAATATATTTTACCACTGGACAAGTAATTTTTACAATTCTTTTTTCTTGAGAGGGAAGTGAAAAACAGTAACTTTGTAGACTTTTAGGTTTTGAGGGTTAGATAAAAACCAGAATCCCTTCTCAGTGATATCAAAATAAATGCAAATGTTCTAATTGGTATGCAAATCATATATAGGCTTAATGGTCCGAATTCACGAAGGTGGTACAAATGAAACCATGGTTTAAACCATGGACAAAAACCATGGAGCGCCAAGTGCCGCACGGAATATTTCGTTACTTCGTTGACAAAATGACCGTTTCGTTAACGAAGTTATCATTTCGTAGATGAAATGTTCATTTAGTTCCAAAATGTCATTTCGATACAAAATAATCATTTCATCGACGAAATGACTGATTTCGTAACAAAATATTCCATGCGACACTTGGCACTCCATGGTTTTTGTCCATGTTTTAAACCATGGTTTCATTTATACTACAGGCGCGGTGGAGCACCCCAATTATCTCGCAGAAATCCATCGGCAGCCGAGCCTCATTTGCATAAAGTAAACAACATGTACTCGCGTAGTTGAGAAAAAGTAAACAACTTCTCAAGCTAATAACAATTTAAGGAAACCTATTTTCGGATTAAAATTGAGTTAGTTTGAATTTGAAAACATGTCCGAATATGCACATATAACATATTAAAGGATTTGACAATGATAAAATGTAAAATTTTAGCGAAAACCTGGCGAGCAAAATTACCAAAAATATGCCTCGAAAATCATCCTAAAATTCACGAAGTGTGATTGCGGAACCAAAGCGCCATTCAAACAAAGTACACCGAAATTTATTTATCTGCTTGCATTTGAAATGTCATACCGTAATATTCCCGGCCATGGTTGTGTCGGAAAAAAACAGAAGGTGATGTCAAAAATGACACGAACGCACGAACACGAACGTCGGTCCCATGTATATATAATCGCGTGACTGTAGCGTTGCATGTCACAGCACACACAACGCTTTGCTGCATGCAGCGTGCGCGGCAGCAGCTCAGCAGTCGCACCGCCGTGCGACACTCAGCAAAATTGACTGCGTCACATGCAAACCAACAATGAGCACGAAATCCTGAATCTCACGTAACACGCATGCCCAATATTACGGGAAAAGAAATGACGTCACTTTCAATTGTTTCACTGACTGCAATTTTCTATTCCAAACCCTGTAGAAACAAGTTGATTTCTCAAAAAGTACAGGTGGAACCAAGCGAAAACTTTCACCATATATGGATTGAGGCCTGATAAACTTATGTTGCCAATTTCGGACACATTGGAGCCCGGCCATAGTCCAGTCGGGAAAAAACAGAGAGCATGTTTTCCGAGAGGTGATTTTCAAAACGCTTTAATATCTCAAGTTCTAGTGCAGCAAATTTCATAATTTTTTCATCAAAAGGAAGGTTTTTAAGAACTTAGATAGTGTGGGAAGTTTGAGTTTACTAGCGGCATGCATAGCGGCACAAGGAGAAGGTAAAGATTTGACTTTTTCATGCACACAGTTTCGGGCAGCCGTGGATGCCCGTTGGGAATTCAAATAGAACGGGGCGATAATGACATGCAAATTGGGGTGCTCCACCGCGCCTGACTACCTTCGTGAATTCGGGCCAATGGGCTTTATGTGCATGCAGTTCATTCAATAGCCTAAATATCCTGGTGGGATTTTTTTTTTTCAAATCTTCTGAAAAGGTCCTTTTGGATTTTTTTTATGCCTCCGCCACGAAGTGGTGCCAGAGGCATTATGTTTTCGGGTTGTCCATCCGTCCATACGTCTGTACATACGTCCATACATATGTACGTCCGCATTCTTTTACGCAATAACTTGAGTAATATTGACTGGAATTTACCAAACTTGATCCAAGTATAGAGTATGATGGGGCAATTACTTGATTAGATTTTGGGTGAAATCGACTAAAGGTCAAGGTCAAATCATGGAATTGTATCCGTTTACACAATAACTCAAGACTGAATCAAGGAAATTTCACCAAACTTGGTCTGAAGATGATGCATGATAGGACAATTACTTGATTAGTTTTTGAGTGAAATTGGACAGAGGTCAAAGGTCAAATCCTAAAATATATCTGTTTACGTGATAACTCAAAACTGGATGAAGCAACTTTCACCAAACTTGGTCCAAGGATGACATATGATGGGGCAATTAATTGAGTAGTTTTTTAGTGAACTTGGTAAGAGGTCAAAGGTCAAGGTCAAATGCTAAAAATGTTGCTATTCCCCCCATATCTATGCAGTGCCCAAAGGTATTTTCTTGAAACTTAGTGTAGACATGTACTACTGCATAAAGATTCTCCAGAGAGAGTTTCATGACATATGGTCAAAGGTCAGGTGAAAATGTTACAATTTCACTTTTCTCGCAAATGGCTCAATGTATCTTCATGGAACTTGGTACATACTCACGTACTGACTGGCAGAGATTATCTAGGGAATTTAGGGGTCAAAGGTCAAGGTCAACTCAAAATTTCACTATTCCCTCATATGTACTAGTATATGCAATGCTTGCAGGATTATTTTTAAAACTTAATATATACATGTATTACCTAATGAAGATTCTCTGGGAAATTTCCTGCTAGAAGGTTAAGGGTCAAAGGCCAGGCTAAAATGCAAAAAAAAAAAAAAAGAATCGTATTTTATACTGTAATTACACTTTTTCTTCATACCTTGAAAATTACTCAATGCATAAACTTATAAAAGGGTCGGTCAAAAGTCAAGTAAAAATCCTCAATTCCCCAAATACATGTACCTGCACTCTTAGACAATTATAGCAAACCTAGTTCAAGGAAAGTGAACATTCAAGACATTTCTGACAAACCTGTCATTTCAGTATTTTGCCAGTTATGTGAAACTGTCATCACACATTGTAAAGACATTGTACTATACACCTATTGGGAGAATCATTCATTGTGGCGGAGGCATACCAGTCCCCCATAGTGATATTTCTAGTTTTTTTTTAAGATTTCAAGTTAGGAACCCGATTCTTTACCAAAGTGGATTGCGCTACGGAAAAAAAAAAAAATGGGTCTTATTCAAGTCAATGAACTTTAGCACCTAATTTGCATAATACTACAAAATGGCTGTAATATTGCCATAAAATTGTTTTATTTCCATGAAATATATTTTCTAGTACATCGATAATCGCAAAACGAATTGATGAAAACTCTCTCTACGTGGATCATGACTCAACTTTTTATGGGGGTGGAAAATGTCATCGATCAATGCCATTTTGTTCAATAGCAACATACATTATTGCAGGGCTCGACACTAACGGTGGCCCGGTGGCCCAGGGCCACCAAAAACGCACGTCAGGCCACCAAAATTTCAGAAATGAAGAATTTGGTGGCCTGATCGGGCCACAAAAAAAGGTCGGATGTTTGCCTTTGGGCCACCAAAAATAAAAGTTAGTGTGGAGCCCTGATTATTGTATTGTTCCAATATCGCTAAGACTTCGCAATCTTAAACTTTACTATCTTTTGCCAGTCTGACTGTACCTTATTATGATAAAATTAAATAACAATGTTACAATAGCAGTGAGGGAGAAGAAATGGAAAAAAAAGTGCGGCATACATCTACCTTGATTTGATCCTTCTACATCTGTTATTTAAACAAGAAATTGGTCAACTTCCAACACAGTTTGAACTCTGAAATTGCCTAGGCCATTGCAATCTGCGAAATAAGGGGTTCACACCTTCCTGTTCCTTTTTGTTTTTGTTTTCAAAATACATGGATAACGTGTCGCCAGTGATAACCACCAGGTATTGATGCATTCAAATTATTCTTAATTGGACGACACCATGCTCCCTTGTCTGTCTGACTTTTGCTAAATAGGTAAATTATCCAGTCCCATTCCTCAAAAAATTATACTGTTATGCATCTTAAGCAGCGAGAAGTGATATGCTTAAAGTACCAGTTTTCCTTTGGTTGAGTACAAGTTTTCCTTTTGTATCAGGTTCCAGAGTGTGAGTTAAGGATTAAAATCACCAATATGAAAATCTTAATCAGTATGAGTAACGTTAGTAATTTAAAATGCGTAAAATGTAGGCATACTAATTCAGGAGTTTTCTAACAGTCGATCCTTAAATTTTGAAGCATATTGAAGAGCGCCACCGTAGGGGTGATCACTTACAGTGACAGCTCCACTCGCTATCCATCCGTACTATCCGCCGTGGAAGTACGTAACCCAACGGTAAACGATGCTTCCCATAGAAGCTACTGTGCTGCATTGATACACGCATAGGCATACTACAAACAGGTACCGGTACCCGTGCTGTGTGTTATATGCGCTGCCTCTGCTGGCATTTCGACTTTCATCTTTGAATGTGCTGTTCACGTTTGTTGCGCTGCACAGTCGTATGTCATGTACGCCTACATGTACTGTGTGCGTGTGTGTTCTCTGAGTATGTTTCAGCATGTTTCGGCAACGAACAATGTTGATATGCTCTACATATCATTCTATTTTGGGGGGCAAAACTAACCCGACTTTTAAAGAAATTATTGGTTTGTTACTGCAGCACCGGTATAGTGAATGTTACTGTCAGTCCCGTGCGTGCAATTTAGTGTATGTATCAACGCAAGTCCAATACAATGCCAATGGGATCTTGGAATCTGAACTAAACGAGAACCGTTGCGTTTAGGGCTTCGCAAATTACTTTTCAATCCCTGATGTATTTTCAAAAAATTAAATTAAATTAAAAAGGGGGGGGGAGACATTTTGTCGATACTAAATGATGAAAGCAGTTGACTGTGAAGGCCCTACTAGTTTTAGTTTACAAATAGGTACAGTACCGGTACTGCGGTGTACTATATAGTACACTAGTACTAGAAAGAGATACTACTAGTACTACAGTACTATAACTAGGTATCCACAACTGGTGTATATACAGGAATGTTGTATTATTCATGTCTTTTTTTTGCACATCTACAGCCATACTGTACAAATTATTACATCTGCTTTGGAGCTTTCTCACTGTAGCCCAATGACTGGATAGAGAGTGAAATCATGTAAAATGATTTTGCTTCCATACAACCCAACGGTCCTTTTGAGGACCAACATATCAATTCACATGTTTCTTTCAGGTTTATATTTCTCTTGCTTTCTCCCCTCAAGACTACACTTGTATTTATTCTCTCCCTTTCCCTTCCTCCCACAGGAACCTCTTCAGGATTTCACTGTCATGAATTTTCCTCTCCACAATTTTCTCTCTGCAGCATTTATTTCCAGGATCCACTCAAGTTTCCTCCCCTTTACGCTTTATGTTCTCAACTTTCATTCTTCTTTTTCTTCCTCTTAGTTTTCTCCCCCCCCCCCCCTCCCTTCTCTCAACTATAATCTCATCTCTCCTCGACTTACCTTTCCTTCGCAGGATTATTCATCTTTTCTTCGTTTGATTCCGCATTCCACATTGTTCGCCGACTTCATTTTTCTCTTTGGTTTGATGAATCTTCACTTCTTTCCCCTATTTCCATGATTTTCCAACCTTCAAATCCTCCCTCTTCCCTGCTATTTTATCTTTCCTCTCCCAACGATGTCCAAACATCTATACTTGATCCTCACTCTATTCTTCCTCACAACGCTGAACCCTTTCTTACCGTCTCCACCAGTGCAACTTCAACTTCTAGCCCATTGCTGTCCCCAACTCTTCACTTTTTGCCCTCCTTACAACCCCACTCCTCTTTCTGGGCTATTCTGCCATGCAAAGATCCGGAAAAGGACTACACACATGGTGTCACCGCAAACCTTTCTCCCTCATTTACTGCACCATGCAGTCCTTCAAGCAACACATTTATCTTTCTTAAACATACAATTATACATAATTAGACCCTATACATTATTGTATAAATTCTATGTATATGTATTTAGAGATAACACACACACATATATATATACCGGTATATATGTATAATAAATGTACATACATAGTGAAAACTTTGAGCTAAGAAAAGGGGTTGTCATATATATATTAAATATAAATATATGTATAATACATATATAATATAAATACATATATTAGAATTATAGAATTCAAATACAGGAAAGATTCCTTGTTTATGTGAATCAAGACCAATTTTCAGCGGTTGTTAGAGAATAATATCCAAATCCCTCTCCCTACTCTCTGGCAACTCTGTCTCGATCTTCTCTCTTTATTCATCATTGCACGTGACTTAAAAGCAAAAGTTTGAAACAAATGTGAGATTCATAATTATGATACAAAAGAAGTGTATGTACCGGTATACACACAGTGTGTTCTGGTATCACAGCTGTACTTCTTGCTGATGTGCTGATGTATACTATAGTTTGTACTCCAGACGAGCGAATGACCTTCACCGCCTGGTTATCGCACACACGTGCCTGCGCCTTGGTGTTCGGCCAAAGGAGACGGCGGTGACAACACACACACACACACACACACACACATTCACACACACGCACGTACGTTACGACTTATTACGAAGATTTACAGACAGCCGCCCAACCACCGAGCTCGTTCTGTGCACCCAACCCGCCTAATCCTCCCAGGTGTCTGCCTCCAGTTTCATCTTGCTTATAATCATCCATGGGGGAAACACACACAAACGCACACTCACACACACACACACACACAAGCCCCACACACGAGCACAATGTGTCCATGCCTCATTGCTAAGACCAGAAGTTCATTGACCTGTCAAGTTCCGACGGCACATGTACATTGTACTTGCAAGAAGCAACCCTGGTATTTCTGCACGGACTGCTGTACAAGCTTTGAGAATCGTCATTCGCAGAGACTCCAACCCCAAGCACCTTCTGATCTGGAGATTCTCCCGCCCGGAACCCCTAGCAAACGGGAGACTCCAACTTGATGTGCTCGAAGCGCGAAGTTCCTTGTGGCCGGGGTCCAGGTCTAGGGTTCTAGATGTTATCTCATGCTATCTAAGGCTTATTTTTCAACATACGATGACACTAAGTAAGAAATCATTTCAAGCGGGAGAACGGAGATTTTGCAAAAATGGGCTTTCGGCAGGAGATCTCCCGTCGAAAGCGGGAGAGTTGGAGTCTCTGCTTGATTCATGGAGTCAAGGAGGAAAGGTATAGTTTCCAAATAGGCACATGAATTCCAGTTTCACAAGCCAGAAAAATAAAGAGTATTTCTAATTACGTTATTTCCACCGACGCTCAGATAAAGTCAACCGTTTTTAATAGGCCTACGCATACAAGCAACATGATTACGTGCATAAATCAGTTTACAAATTGCACCAGGTTTTGTGCATTCTGTTGTGAGGGACCAAGAGGCTAACTAAGTCGAATCTTGCTGAATGAAAACCCAAAATGGGGGAGGGAGAAAAAGGGCAAGGAGATGAGATTCGGAGTAGTCAATGTGCGGCAGCATGCAATACTGGAGAGGGCCTGCACTGAAAATGATATTGGTATGTTGTGCAATTTGTACAAGCCAATAAGTCGCTCGCCTTTCTTCTTTTATTCCCCCGTGAGGTGATTGCATGTATAGGATTCCCTGTACAACACATTCAAAATACTATATGGTCATCTTTGGTTCCATCCAATGACAATCATTCGTCTACAGAAGTAATGAATGCATTAATTTGGTTGTATACTATTTTCGTTGCCAAATACGGTCAGAGCTGCCTCCAATGTGCAAATATTATGATCAAATATTATAGGGTCTACACACACGTGCATGCTGCATGGTCCAAATCATATATTTGTGTGTTTACATAATATGCGTGTGTGTGTGTGTACGGGCATATGTCTGTTTCGGCACATACCATTTTGCTACTACTGTACATGTATAGCGCATTTCACCACTGCAGTGAAATTTCCTCCAAAAAATCCATCTCCACCCCCCCCCCCCAAAAAAAAAAAAAAAAAACTAAGAAAAAATAATGACTTGAATTTACTCGATCGACACAGATCATGTTTTTTGATAGCCAGTCTATACCATGTTGTTTGTTCATACCAAGACACTGGTCACTTCTGTACCACTTACTCTTCCTCAGACCCCATTCCGATGTGGCTTGCCCTGGCCTCCGACCCACAGCCCAGTTTTCACACACAAACTTAGTGGTCACCTCAGAATTGAAAGATTCTTCGCGTGAACTTTCCCGTTTCATTCTTGTGACCTATATATTACAATGTGGACTTACCCTATAGGGCAATGACTCAACATATAATACATATCGCAAAAGATACCTCTAACAATTTCTGAGAACGTTTATTTATTCGAAAAACATTTTCAGGATGTACACCTTACTCAAGTTTTGTGCGATGATGAAAAAGAAATAAATGACCGTGGGCAACAATAAGATTTCACAAATATCAAGATGAAAATGAAAACATAAAGGGGATGAGGGGGGCATAGAATACGATGAAAAGGAGCATCAGAGAAATACATGTTGATGAATCAACATTCATATAACTACATTATTAGAATATAAATGTAGGCACTATGACTAATTCGACCTCTATGTATCTTTACATGCATACATAATCAATGCGTGACACTGACCTTCGAACAACATCATGAAAGTCATTGCGCTTTGATTTAACCCACAACGAAACATCAGATTAGGAGTGCATCATCAAAAAACAATAGGGCCTACTTCTGTAAACCGCCATCCAGGCTGTGTGTGGGAAAGCAAAGATTCGTTGCACACCAACAGCTAAGTATTCTTGGAGACCATGATTATTTTCTACTGACAAAGATTATTGAAGGACGGAAAGCTTGAAGTCCCTATAAAGTGCTCCATTTTCTACATTTTCCCAATACTATTGGATAAAGTTATTCACATTTTTGTTTGTTTGCTTTTTGCTACGAATAGTAGTGTATTATCACATACATGTACTAGTACAGTGTATTTGTTTGAACACCCTTCGCAGGGGCGGATCCAGGAATTCTGTAAAGGGGGGCGCAACTATAATTTCTGATGCCACTTCCGGGTTTCATTTCTTTTGTTTTTAAAGGGGATGGCTAGTAACTGATCAGTGGGAATCAGTGGGAATGTTGGAGGATGATTGTTCCAATCCTTGTGGGATTCATTTAAGAGTACATTATATATATATTGTTGTGTGAAAATTATTTGCTTCAGAATGGTCTCATATTCAAGTAATGTGCAGTTTAATGTTTCCAGGTTAGCGTGCCTGGTCAGTGACGGGGCATTAATCTGCACATTACTTGAATGTAAGACTGTTCTGAAGCAAATAATTTTCACACAACAATAGATATATAATTTACTCTTAAATGAATCCCACAAAGATTGGAACAATCATCCCACAGCATTCACAGTGATTCCCACTGATCGGGTACTAGCCATCCCCTTTAAGGAAAAATAAAGGGGGAGCGTGCGCCGGTTGCGTCCCCCTCTGGATCCGCCACTGCTTCATTATGGAAAGCTCTAGTGATGACCAGATACCCGAGCTGCCGTATTACATTCGTGATGGGGGAGATGGACATCAGTCCGTAGCGTAGGTCACAATCCGCCTTGTACATGTAATGTTTTATAGGATTACTAACCACACCCAACAGCATAACTAGTCCTATGCGTGCAATGTAATAAATTCACACAATTATGGCTGAACAAGATCTGAAAAATACTTGACGATGGGCAACATAGAGAAAAAAAAAACACACACACACACAAATGCCAAGCTGGAAGTCAGGCTCGAAGTGAGGCTCGAAGTGAAGCTCGAAGTGAGCGGCAACCGAGGAAGCTGGAGGCGGTCCATGGAAGAGGACGCGACCAACTGCCCTGGAGGGAGGCATCTTAGGGCGGCAACTGCAAACACACGTCGCGGAATGCCGCGAAGAGCATCTGGAGGAGCTTCGGGCGAGAGTGCTATACACACTACATGTATTTCTCGGAGTTTGCAATCTGGATTTATTCCTAGATGGTGCTAACATATATATTAATTTGGAGCAAGCTTACATCACTATTTTTTTTTGTCTTGATCTCAAATATGTTTTTTTTTTTTCTATTTATGCATGAAATATCTCTATGTAAAATACAGCTGTATGTGTAATAAACAGATGAACAGAAGTCAAATAATTCTGTCTTCATTCTTTGTACTATATATCATCATTTCTAGATAGGAAATATACTCTTTAGCATCAAACTGCTAAATTCTATTGCTCATTTTCATCTACATACTTTTATGTATCTATTCTTACCTTCTCATATCCATCAAATACTTGTTTTACAGTCTACAAGTTGTAAGCAATTTTGCAAAAGTGTTTAGGGGAAATAATTACATGATTGAATTATTTATCATCTTGTCTTGGAAGAAACACGATAGAAGTAAAAAACATGCTTATGCAGCCTTACTCATTAAAAAAAAAAAAAAGAAATTCAATATTTGTGCTCGCTTTGCTCCATTTACTTCTGCAGCTGCCAGCTCCTTCATGAGTGTCCAAACACTAAATAAAGCCAACACCGCTGGGCTTCCTCAGCGGAATCAATCTTTTTGTGAAGGCACAAACGTGTTGCTTCAGCTTCTTTGCCTTTCCCCTCGTCTTCTTCTGCTTCACCTTCTTCATCTTCTTCACCATCATCTCCAAACACTTCTTCTACGATGTCAATGCGCTCCGTTGATTGGGTGTGCGCTCTTACAGAATGATGTGAAAGACAAATATGCCAATTCTCATTAGTAAATAACATAAATTCCTTGAAAGTGAGTATTCTGCAATCTCCATTTACGAACATAGGACACTTAAAGGATGGTGAACGAGACATTAAAATCAAGAAAATCATACAAAAGAAGGTGTCAAAGCAGAGGGAAATGTCTGTTAAAACAGATTTTTTATGTGACTTTTTAAAATATATTCGTACCACTGAAAAATCGCGAGTTAAAACTGACTGATTTGCTTCACCGATTTTCGCTCCAGAACGGGCGTCTTTTTAGGGGCCCTAAAATATGACGTCATGACATGGACGAACGTACCCTTTACGATCGAGTGTGTGCAGCGCTAGCTAGCTGTACATCGAGTCCGCCATTCATAAAGCACGTAGTTCTTTGTGAGCGGATGCAATACAATACTGTACCTTGCCTGTCTTTAGTCGCATCTGCTTTATCGGCAGAAACATTTCAATGTCTAATCTTTACCTTATATTGTATGGAAAGACTTTGTCCTTCCTTCTATTGATTGAGTAAGGTTAGACCTATTGACAAAGTTACTGTAGGGTCTAACTGCGACCAGCCCAAACGTGCAGCGCAGCGGCGCGGTCTCCGGGGCTATGTAGGGTCTAGCTGTACCATGGCGTAGACAGTGCTGTTTGAGTGTTACTGTTAGTGTTAGCGTCCTTATATAAACTATAGCGGATAAGACCTAACATGACAGTTAGGGGACCTTCATTACCGTACTCTGCCTGTATATGCCTGTGAACTAGATATTCTACTACTAAAATTTTACAGTATCCCATAGAAGGGCCTGGAAAGTTACTAACGTTACTGGTAGTGGTACTGCTGCATGCTGGTAGGTCTAACAATTTCACTGGTGTGGTACAGTTCTAACGTTAGACCCTAGCAGTAACGTTAGTCGTTAGTGTTTATGCCAACCATATTATTACTAGACTAGGCCTAATTTACACTAGTACTGGTATTGGTGAGTGGTAGTGTAGGAAAACACTCCATCTTCGTGGTGTTATTAGGCTACTGTCCTCAGTACAGTAAATTTATGCTAGTCACCGTATCGTACGGAACGAAATTCAAGTCTTGAGACTGCTGCAGTGCCACTGCTGGTCACTGGTATATACTGCATGATGCATGTTGCCAGTGTTAGAGGGAGTGACTTATTGTGTGTTCGTCTATAAATTATGGTTGGTCATGTAACTTCCTACGTACAATGTACGTAAATTAACTACGACATAGATCTAGTGCATTGGGTAGTTGTATTGTCAACTGTAAGTCTGTATTTAGGCCTAGGTTCCTAACGGTTAGGAACCTACTGCCTTTAATTTCTACGATCTCAAACTCAACCAGGGCCAGAACTACGGGGAAAATCAAAGACTTATTGCTATGTCTAAACACTTTCCCTGTAAATTTATATTGTAGGACCTACTTCAAGATCGGAGTCAACAAGTGCTCAGCACGGACCTAGGCCTAGGTCTTACGTCAAATTTCATGTGGTCGCTCTTTATATGATTTACAATATTCTGTTACAGTATAGACGCTAACGCCTGTTAGATCTAACGTTAGTCCTAGACTTGGTAGATCTAGTAGAGTGTAACGTTAGAACCTGTAACAACTAGGCGGTCGATGAGTAGTAGGTCCAACCCTACATAGGCTACTCCACTACGTAGATCCTTACGTTAGCTAGGTCAGAGTTCTTGTTCTACCGTAACGTTAGGCTCTACTACTGTACTAACTAGGCCTATTAAACGGCTACTATAAGCCGTTTAAGAATAGAGTCTGAGGCGCGAAAGCGCAAGTAGAAATTTAAAAAGGTATACTTCATGGTAATTCGAAGGAAGATGGATTCAATAAGTGAAATTATAACTCACTTTTGCTTGATAGAGTAAACAAGACACGTACAGATACCTCGGTGCACTCAGGTCATCATGCGGAATTCACGCTTTGAATGCGAACCACGGCTGGCGCGGCGTGATACAGAGCGTAGCTATAGGTGCAAAGTTAGCTAGCGTATCACATCAGCAAGACATCAGCGAGCGCAGGGCTGATTCGTCCATGTCATGACGTCATAATTTTGGTCACCAAAATTTCGCCATCAGATCGGGTTCAGGTGGTCTAAAAAGGGCCTCAAAACACCATCTCTCAATCGTTCTAAAGACATTTTCACCTTCTGAAAGTTAACTATTCATATTCCTAGAGACTTAAGCTTTGCAAAAATATATAAATCACTTTGTTTATGAATACCGACATTTTTTTCTTGTTCACCATACTTTAAATACATAATGCATGCTGTTGATTATAACGTTTTGTGAAATTTGAATTGTATTTCGAAGACATTGTCTGGATTTATAATGAAAAAGCAACATTGCATCATGGCTTCTCAGCTGAACAGCCACTTGCAGAATATTATCCACTGTTAACTTTGCCTACAAATAATTTGGGCATTTACACCTGGAGTGATGTGCACCTGAAGTAAGGATTTTACAGTGGTTAACAACATCTTGAGTGTTTGCACAGACCGACAGAAGTCGGAACACCGGCTGATGAACACACAACTCCTACAAAAAAGACTGTCAGCTATTACAGAAGTAATTAAATTTGATTTACCTGTCATGACAGTCTGTTAGATGCCACGAGTCTGTATACTATCCCGGTCAGAAATATTCTCTTGAGGATGAAGTCTCTAATTTCTACGGCCTACAAGCTTATGCTATATATGTATATAAAAATAAGAGAAAGAAATAATGGATTCCTGCATTTAGTATGGTAAATGTCAAATCAGTTCGAACAGTTTTAGTCAACTTTCAGAACCGCTAGCAATATTGATTTGACTCTCTTTCACAAACATCTCAAAAACTTTTATGTACTAGTACCCATTCATTAGATAATGCCAGGGCTTGCCCCCCACCCGTTTTTTGTTTTTGTTTGTTTGTTTGTTTGTTTTTTCAAGTGGCCTGCTGGGACATCTGAGAAAGAATTTCAGGTGGCCAAATGGATTTTGAGGAGGCGAGGAATGAGACTTAATAATACTGTAAAATTAGAAAATTGTAGATTACTATATGAGCACAAACGTATACTAGTCTTCATTGTCACTTTGTGCTTGGTTGATCAAAACTACAATAAATCATATTTGATGGGTTTAGATTATATTTTTATTTCATTTTGTCAAACTTTCAGTATGCTTTTCCCCTGTAATATTTCCGCTTCTCATCACACAAAAAATATTAATAATTCTAAGGTTAGACTTTAATTCCTCTTTAACAATATACACTGTACTATATTTACATACAGTGCATTCTTATCATTTCCTGTTCATCGATAAAATCACATTTTAGTCAATCAAGATCTGCCATTTAGCTCCTATAAACATGGTCTACTATGACTAGGAATTCATACCAGTGAGTGCAAGTTTATTCGCGCCGCTAATCATAAATCGCACCTATCAAGCAAAAACAAAAACAAAACAAAACAACAAAAACACAAGAAAAAGATAATAGTAAATAATAATTATGATAGCAATGTATGTAGTATAATAATAATCAATCAATCAATAAATGAATATAAGTCAAAGAGAACTACAACAAGCAAACAAACACAGAAATAAACAAAAACAAAAAATCTAGCACCTGCACGAGACAGCTACAACTATAGAATTCCGAGGGGGAAAAATCGTATAAGCGTCATAATTGTAAAAATACACCACGCATGTCATAAAAGTGTTAACGAACAATAATAACTTGAAATAGCCATGCATTTACAGTTCGAAAATATACCTTTATGCCTAATCGAACTGCAAAAACAGAACTCGGAACTAAATGACCGAGGTAAGTGTGCTACCCCGTAATAGCATTCTGTATACTTCATACTAGTACTGTATTGATTAGAGAGTCACAGTTTTTCGCAAACCAGGACTTCGCTACAATTTCACGATCAAGAAGTATCGTAAGCAACGGGGCAATAAAATGGGATACGCATTTATGTTGTACTTAATCCATGTCGGGATCAATAGACATTTAATTTTAAGAGTTGTCCAAATTCATAAATAGCACGGTACTTATAAATTTTGTGAAAATAAAAACCCGCCAAATTACTTAGTACTCGGACTTGCAGCTTCTCAATACATCTCCAATGATTTTACTATTTTGCCTTTTTTTTTTTTTACTTCAAGTAACTTGTCATTTTCGAGGGAGCAATTTTTGTATTTCTTTCTCGAATCAGTGACCGGTAGTTTATACTTTCGAAAGAACAAACCTAAAATGTTTTTAATGGCCAAACTTTTTTTATTAAACAGGCTTTATGTCATTTGAAACAAAAATATATATATCTCATTTTTGCACGAGGGAATGTGCTCTTTTTCAGGGTATATAACAAACACCTTTCAATATTCAGACAAAGCGTATACCTTCAGAATTAGCCTATACGATCCTTTTGAATGACAAGTACCTGCCACCTTAAAAACTTACTTTTTCCCCCTCATAACTTCAAGAATAAGTTATGTCTAGCTGAGCAAAAATATTCCATGAAAATCAGCAATCCTTTCATATAGCCTACACGTGTCTGCCTGTTTTTTGGGAAGATTATGTTCCCGTCTTTAAAGTCTCTTGCTTAGGATGTGATTTCACGGAGCACGCGAACGATTTGCGAAGGACGCGAATGGAAAAATCTAATATTCAGAAAAGTTTTTCTCCGAATGTGTTCCAACAATGAAACTGAAAACCATTCTTGCGCAATTTGTGCGAAGTTCTCACGACGTATGTGCGAAAGTGTATGTCATTGCTAAAGTACAGTATGTGAGCATAATTATGCAGACGAAGAACACGTGACAGAAATGCGAACGCAAATTTTTTAACAATCATGGGAGAAAATGTACCCAATCAAGCTGTCTTGATTTGAAGTTTTTTTTTTTCTTTCCTGTATTCATCCTTTCTTTTTTTTTTTATCATTTCCCTATTGTGTGCGTGCCTAGAGTATTTTCTTACAGGACCTATCTCTATTGTAAACCATTTGATTTTTTTTTTCAGTTTCTCCAACACATAATCTCGAGTTTCAAATGTATTATGGCATACTTTAGATTCATTTTAAGTGTATTCTGCGATTTTTTGTACATCAAGCATATCTTTCTCTTTGCTAGTCTTTAATTTCTTTTTTACTATAAAGTTGTTAATAAATGTTTAACGTTTAGATGTATGCTACGATTTTGATTTGTAGAAAACGTAGGTCATACATCCCCCAAACATGCGCTAAACGTTTGTGAGAATGTCTCAAAAGGTAAGCGAACAGTTTGCGGTTACGTCGTGAAATAATTGGAAAAACTTCGCAGATTTGGCGAAACATACGCGAGACATTCTCCAAAGTTTTGGGGTCTGTTTGGGGTTTCACGTACATATTGCGAACATCGCGCATGTCTTGCGAATGTCTTGCGCATATGACGAGGCTCTAAAGACACTTTCGAGAACAAATCATGAGTAAATTACGACCAAGTGTGCGGAAAAGGTTCGCAAAAAAATTCAGAATTTTTCGAAATTCTCGCCGAAGTAAAAGTGACATTCGCGAACAATTGACGATGCTTCCAAACCCTCGCGTTCGTTTGGCGATCTTTGGCAGACTAAAATACGAATGCTGGATTTTGCCATTCTCGTCCTTTGCAAATCGTTCGCGTGCTCCATGAAATCACACCTTTAGCAGATGTGATTAAGTGACAATTCAAACTATTCAATCTACAGTTATGTTGAGTTTAGCGCTTTGATATTTTTTACGCATTTTTATATCCTATATTCGTAAACATTTTATTTCGGAAGTCTCGAAAGAGACTACGATGCATAAGAGTAATAATAGGAGAGCCCGCACGCGCGTCCAGCAATACGTTCGCGTTCGTTCCAGCCGACAGGAGGTTCTCCTGTATAGCTCCGCGGTTTGATTTCTATCCATTAATTCATCGCCTTCAATTTCCTTCTCGCGAGGAAATTTTGCTTCGCCGGTCATCCGGAACCAACTGAGAAGTGTTTTGACGCATCTTTCGAGCCTAAACTTTATGGGGGCTCGATGAATATGAGCTCGAAAGAGCAGCACGATCCATCCTTCGCTTTACGTACTACACGTGGACAGGAGGTCTGTGCCACGAAGCAAGAGTTACCACCACCAGCAGCGCCTCCCTCCGGCGATGCCGGTACGGCGCACGTACAGAAGAATGTGAGCATCGGAAAGGCTAAGGCTCAAGATTCGGGGAAGAAGCAGATGAAGAAAATTCCCAAAAAAGCTCCTCATACGGTATCAAAAGCCCCTTCCGAGGATCGGGCGTCTACCTCCGGGGACATTACTTCTCGTCTAGACAAACTTGAAAATCTCCTCGCCGAAGTGGTGAAACACCTTCCCCAATCGCATGATAAAACCACTAGCCGTGCTGCTGTGGTACATACATGTACACCGTCTACATCGAAATCTACAGCGGAGGATTTTTCCCGCTTGCCTACCAACGTCCGCCATTTTGTTGGGGACGATTTTGATACGTCTGACGACACAGAGCGTGATGGACCGTTCGATTTTGATGAAGGGGTGGAAGAGGTTCCCCCTGCTGCACAGCTACCACCGTTGGCAGCCAAGTATGCTATTCCCCTCGGGATTGGGGAGGCAGTTGACGAGGACATCGCAAAATCGGTGAACTACTTTATTGGCAACAAACTAGAAGATAAAGCCATCGAGGAAACGGTTGAAAACTACCCCCACCGAGCAACTGCCCCCACCTCGATACACCTAAAGTGAACGCTCCCATTTGGGAACACCTGCAGTCCGTCACGCGTAATCGAGATCTGAAATTACAGAGAGTGCAGAAATGTCTGACTCCCGGTATTGGGGCTCTTCTTTGCTCTCTCGACGCGCAAGATATCTCCGAGTCTCAGCAAGACGCACTTGCCCTATTGAGTAACGCACACTTCGAACTGAATTGCGTGCGGAAGGAGCTGATTAAACCGGACATCAACTCGGAATACGTGCATCTCTGTAAGCCTTCCTCACCAGTAACACAGCTGTTGTTTGGTGATGATCTCACAAGACAGATGAAAGATCTAAAAGAACAACACAAGGCCTCTGCTTGGGTCATGAGGACCCAGCAGAAACATACTTCTCGTCCGAGCGGCTCTTTCCATCCGTACAAACGTCCCTTCAACAGCGGAGCTCGCCGGCAGGCTCGCGATGCGGGCTGGACGGGCTCACGTAGTGCTGCAGCATCACGCTTCGTGCATGGAACGGCAAATCGTCCTTTTTTAGACCAGCGCTACCAGGGGAAGTCGCGACCTCCCCCACAGCAACGGCCACAGAGCAGAGCTCATCCACAGGCCAGAAGCAAGACTCCCCACAACAAGTAACCCAACAGCCCTCCTCTGAAGAGGTAGGAGACATTGATTCAACAGATTGCTCATTTGATATGTCAGTAACTGACCATGATGCATTGCTACCTTATCTAGAAGAACAGTATTCTAGATCTACTCCTCGATTTACTAGATCTGTAGACTCTAGACCTACCACTTCATGTGTACATGACCATCCAGTTGGAGGTCGACTGAGGCTTCATGCATGTAATTGGGAGAAGTTAACTTCAGATCCCACAGTACTACAAGCTGTGAATGGCTATAAACTTGAATTCAAGCCTGAATGTTTTCCACCTGAAAGGCTTAAACCTTTGGTTCAGTTCAAAGTAAGGAATGAAGATTTGGCCAATATCCAAGCTGAAATTGATTCACTGGTAGCCAAGAATGTTATTGAACCTTGTTCACATGAAGCGGGAGAGTTCATCTCTAACATTTTTACCCGCCCTAAGAAGAATGGCAGCCTTCGTGTCATTCTTGACCTCTCAGAGTTGAACAAAAGGCTAGTCTATCAGCATTTCAAAATGGATTCCATCCATACAGCAATGCAATTTATCACACCAGATTGCTTTCTAGCCTCAGTCGACCTTCAGGATGCTTACTATTCAGTACCAGTTGATCCGCAGGATAGGAAATACCTGCGATTTGTGTGGCAGGGCAAACTTTGGCAATATTGCGCACTGCCAAACGGGCTTAGTACAGCACCACGTTTGTTCACAAAGCTTCTCAAACCAGTTTTTGCTCATCTGAGAAGAGCAGGTCATATGGTAGTGGGATACCTAGGTGCTACTATCATTATTGGGAAGAGTGAGGCTTGCATTCAAAGAGCAGTCGATGCTACGATTGATCTCCTCGAAGACTTGGGGTTTCTTGTCCATCAGACTAAATCAGTGTTAAAACCCACTAAAGAAATCACCTTTTTGGGATTTGTCCTTAACTCTGTGAGCATGACAGTTACTCTTCCTGAATCTAAGAAGGAAGATATCATTGCTGAGTGCACAAGTCTGTTGAATGCCACAGAGCCCTCTATCCGAGAAGTGGCTAGAGTGATAGGGAAACTGATTGCTACTTTTCCTGCAGCCCAATATGGGCCCCTCTACTACAAAATCTTGGAAAAAGAGAGGATTTTGGCATTGAAGGCCAATAAAGGTCATTTTGATAGGAAAATGAGCTTGTCTAATAGAACCAAACAGGAACTTAAGTGGTGGATTGACCACATACAGTACACCTCTAATCCTATCGACAGACCCAGGCACACAATAGAATTACGCACGGATGCGAGTGGGTCTGGTTGGGGAGCAACAGACATGTGCACAAACATAGGGGGACGATGGAATGAAGTGGAAAGAGAAAAGGCTGTTAACAATGAGATAAATTATCTAGAAACCCTTGCAGCAGGATTGGCATTGAAGTCTTTTTGCTCTAGCCTGAGAAATGTTCATGTTCTCATTAGAATGGATAATACAACTGCAGTCTCATATATCAACAATATGGGGGGGGGGGGGGGCTTCAGATCCCAGGACTGCAACAATTTGGCACATGATATTTGGGAATGGTGTATTGAAAGACAAATTTGGATCACAGCCGCCTACTTGCCAGGACAGCTCAATACCACAGCAGACTTCATGTCAAGGAAGTTTAACGATCGAACAGAGTGGATGCTTAACAAAGCCCAATTTACTGAAGTGGTAGAACATTTCGGCCTCCCTGAAATAGATCTTTTCGCTTCCAGACTTAATGCACAGCTACCCAGGTATATCACTTGGCAACCTGATCCTTCGACAGAGAATGTAGATGCATTTACAGTGGATTGGGGTCCATTATGGTTCTATGCTTTCCCTCCCTTCTGCCTTATCCCTAAATGTCTGCAAAAGATAAGGGCAGATAAAGCCACAGGGTTGTTAGTAGTACCAAACTGGCCTACACAATCATGGTTCCCAGCACTTCAGGACATGCTGACTGAAAAACCACTTGTCCTACGTAGACATGCACAACTTCTTGTTCAACCTGTGTCTTTAATGCCCCACCCCTTACACAAACATTTGGATTTGCTTTGTTGCAGGCTTTCGGCCAACCCTTCAGGTCGCAGGGATTGAGTGAAAGGACCGTCAAGGTCATCGTAGCTTCATGGAGGAAATCTACACGACAGCAGTATCATAGCTTCATCAGCAAATGGAAAGTTTTCTGCACTACCAACAACATTAACTATCTCCAGACATCATCGGAATGGGCACTAGAATTTCTTTCAGACTTGTTCCGTAAGGGAGCCAGCTACAGTACTATAAACTCTGCTAGAAGTGCACTGGCTTCTTTTCTGACACTCACAGACAGTTCGTTCTCCATAAGCGCTCATCCTCTAATAACTAGATTTGTGAAGGGAGTCTTTCACTTACGACCCCCCAGACCCCGCTACACGGAGGTGTGGGACGTTAGAACTGTCCTCAACTATCTGAGGAGGAAATCACCTGCAGCTGAATTGGGTTTGAAAGAGCTAACGTTGAAAGTGACAATGTTATTAGCGCTTCTCTCAGCACAGCAGGTACAGACATTGAATGCCTTGAGAATAGACAAGATGACATTCAAAGACAATTCCGTCAATTTCGTCATTGATGACTTGTTAAAGCACCATAGACCTGGTAATACAGGCCAAGTCGTTGGCCTAAGAGCGTACCCTCCAGACAGAAGAGTTTGCATTGTACGATACCTTCGAGGGTATCTGAGAAGGACTCAGATCATTAGGAAGGACCAAAAATATCTGTTAATAAGTTTTTGTAAACCGTATCACAGGGTTTCTACCCAAACTTTGTCACGATGGATTAAGACAGTTACGGCAGAAGCTGGGATTGACACCAGCTTGTTCTCGGCACACTCCACAAGGGCAGCCTCAGCATCTGCTGCCCAGAGGAAAGATCTGCCTGTACATGAGATTTTGGCACAGGCAGGCTGGAGTAACGAGAAGACATTTCAAACATATTACGCGAAACCCCTCAGGAATGAGAATGGGGGTTTCAGCCATGCAGTATTATCGTAAAAGGTAAAGCCATACCCCTTAGTGGTGAATATGGTCATTGGTACAGTTCTGTATGGCCAAAAAATGTGACTACCGTCTTCAAAGTCTCCTATTATTACTCTTATGCATCGTAGTCTCTTTCGAGACTTCCGAAATAAAATAGAAAATTTAAATGAGAACTTACCTGTTTGAAATTTAAATTGTATTTTATGAGGAAGGCGAAGGAAGAGACTACAGTCCCTCCTCTCCCACCCTTCTTCATAATCTCAGGTAGTTCTCAATAGCAGTAGGATGACTGCTGGTATTGGTATTCACATTTTTCGGAGCTACTAATATTGCTGGACGCGCGTGCGGGCTCTCCTATTATCACTCTTTTGCATCGTAGTCTCTTCCTTCGCCTTCCTCATAAAGTACAATTTAAATTTCAAACAGGTAAGTTCTCATTTAAATTTTCTATTCTCTATAAACTTTCCCCATAATTATAAAACAATACCCATAAAATAATCTGACACAACGGTAACCATATGCCAGACGAAGAACGATCACAATCGCTCACTTGTGCCTTCGGCTCAGGTGAGCTAAAATGAATGAATGAATAAATAAATAAGTAAATACAAAATTTAAAAAAAATCACCACGTGCCATTTAAATGTCAGCTTTATTTTCACAAATATTTTCTACATAGGGCGTGTTCAAACATACAAGCCCAATGAAACATGCACACATTACCCAATGTGTAGCCGAGGCCCCTATAAAATTCAACATTAGAATCGTGTTTTTACGTTGTATATTGCAAGGGACATGAAAAAAAAAAAATGCTCAAGCACGGCTTTTAGAAGTCCCCACATGACAAGCAAAAATCGAATAACCTCTTAGTGCCAAATGCACATGAGCTTGTAGTACAAAATGTTTAAAGTAATCATAATAAAGATAAAATCCCCTGTCCGGTTGGCCCCTACTAAGGAGTGTTGGACAGTATACACTAGAAGAAAAAGAAGAAGAAACTAGAAATGTCGCTATGGCGACTGGTATGCCTCCGCCATAATGCATGGTTCTCCTAATAGGTCAATAGTACATGTGGACAATGTGTGATTACATTTTCACAAAATTGGCAAAATATTAAAATGACAAGTTTGTCACAAATGTATTGAATGTTCACCTTCCTTAACCTAGGTTTAATTGGATGAATAGGAGAGAATGTATTTGGAGATTTAGGAACTTTAACTTGACTTTGATCCATTCATAAGTTTATGCACCGAGTAATTTTCAAGGTATGGAGACAAAGTGCAATTTCTGTATTGAATAGTAAATTGTTGCCATTTTCATCTGGCCTTTGACCCTAAAATTCATATTAAAATAATCACTGTCAGACAGAACATACATAAATATGTAGCAAGTTTCAAGATAACTTGAACCATTTCCTAGATATGGAGGAAACAGTTAGTTCAGCACTTTCACTTGATCTTTGACCGTTTGACCTTTGAGCCAAAAAAAAAATTAACAGAGAATCTCTATTGGGTTATACATGCATACACCCAGTGCAAAAAAATAATCCTGTTGGCATTGCATAAATATGAGGGAAATAGTAAAATTTTGAAGTGTTGCCCTTGACCTTTGACGCCATGAACCCTAGATTCTCTAGATAATCACTGCCAGTCAGTACATGTATATATATATATATATATATATATATATATATATATATATATATATTATGTTCCATGAAGATACCTTGAACAATTTCCAAGGTACAGAGAAAAAGTGAAATTTTAGTATTTTTACTCGACCTTTTGACCTTAGACTTCAGTAAAAGCAAGACGAGAAGTACATTGTCTCACTTGCTTTCACAAGACGCTAAATAATATCTGTTACACACCAAACCCAAACTCATTAGAAGCAGATGCGGACATTCTCACCAGTTCAAAGTACCATCAGGATCCTCCAGACTAGAAGTCCACAGGACTACATTCTTTCCTTGCACAATCAAAGCATGGAATGAAACTCAAACCTCTGTAATCACATTAACTGCTCTAGCTAAATCTAAATAGATGTTACTCAATAAAATATTTGCTTAAATGTCCACCCTGTGACTGCTCCAGTTCAAACTCAAGTGGGAGTATTCAGGAGGATCCCAACCACACCAAGTAGAAACACAACAGTGCAGCACAGCAGGTACAGTAGGCCTACATCATAGGCCCAGTTGACAGTCTGTCGTTAAATCTAGAATATAAATGTAAACACTTCCCCCCCCCCCAAAAAAAAAAAAAAAAAAAAAATTAATTAATTAATAAATAAGATAAAATAAAATAAA
Source organism: Diadema setosum (assembly GCF_964275005.1). NCBI lineage: Eukaryota > Metazoa > Echinodermata > Echinoidea > Diadematoida > Diadematidae > Diadema > Diadema setosum. Next base: position 34,162,843 of record NC_092685.1, on the reverse strand, counting down.
ATGAAATAAAATAAAATATGTATCTATCACCCTGGCCTGAGTGCAATTTATATTGTTTCATTTACCAAAATTTACGATCATAGATTTTGATGCAATATCTACACCTACAGTTGTAAACTGTAGCGTATAAACCATCTAGGGGAATAGGCCGAGATATTAGGTACCGTACGGTACTGACTGTCATTTAGATCTATAAGCTAGATGCTGTAGATTACTGGATTTTCTCGACTCAGTAGTTGTTAGGAAATTTTACTGCACACCATGAACAATAATGACTGCCTGCCTGTGGCTGTACTTTGCGCATTGTGGTGTATCTACGGAAATTGATTAGCACAAAAAATGGATTGGATCTAGAGGGCTACTTCCTAAATTCTAACAATTATTAGAAACATGATATGAAGCACTATTGTGTATTATTAGAAGTCTAGTTGGTGACAACAAAGATTACTTGACAATATCAGGGCCAGCTTGATTCTCGGTTGCTCAACCGTATGTTGGTCTGATTTAGACTAACGTTAGATCTTTCACAGTTAGAAATGCTACCCCCTAGTAGTAGAAATCTTATATGTGATCATCTAATCTTACTAATACTAGTGCGTTCATAGTCATTATAAATGCTTCACAGGTTTAATAGTGCCTCGAGGTGGGCGTAGAGTCTGTACACATTGCACCATCATCGGTGCCTGGTGCAGTGGCACCGGATGTCTGGCAGTGTGCAATGATATGTAGACCATCTAGGCCCTAAGTAATAAATGCTTGCTACCTTTTGCTTTTTGTTTACCTGAATAGTGAATTACCTACGATGACACCCATGCACATGACGCAGTAAGTTGAAAACTTGTACTACATCTAGATCTAGTTGTACTTGTAGAGGGCCATTCAAAGGATTCAATTCTGAGCCTGAGTAGATTCGTGAGATGTATCCACGGGATTATCAGTTTATGCAATTTGGATTAAATTTGTTATGTTTCTGCTTCCATTGATCGTGAGCTTGGTCTTTGAGTAGTTGAAGTAGTTGAAGGCGTGAAACTATTCACCGATGGCGATGTTGCCTCGACAGCTGACAGTATCTGCACAAAGGCTATTCCAAGTATTTACTACTCTCTGACTGAAAAAAAAAGGAAAAAATAAGGGCTAGAATCTCTAACTAGGACCTATTGTGTATATAATGGAGCAAAGTCTATCATAGTATGAAGATCTACCTCTTCCAACACTATAAACACAGTCGGTGTAACTGTTAGGGCCTACATGACAATATCCATGATCCATCAACCACTGTCTCTACTCCCCTCGAGTCGAAATCAGAAGGCTGTGAGGACACTGTGGTTACTGGATGCTATTTTCTTGCCCTTGACTGTTGCACCGTCATTTGGGAAATACAAATAGAGATCGCAGTGTTCCTCGACCTATCTACCTCGGCTGTCTTTATTTCGATATCTTTTCTTGCTCTGAAGTTGAGACCCAAGTCCTATACCAGCCAGTAGCCTACTATGAAAACATTGATGTAAACCACCAGTGCCCGCGCCGATTGTATTATCTCTATACACGTACTCATACTACTATAGGTAGAATACACAGTATGCTAGTACTGTACGTACATTTGTACAAGACGCGCAGTTAGCAGCTGCATCGCAGTGAAAGCACAGCAGTTGCAGTACAGCGCGAAACTCGCACTCAGCTCACACAGATCGTGGCGGTGGATCATGGAGAACCGTAGCTTACAAACCCACGGCGGCTGATCTCTCTCGCATCTCACCGAGCGTAGCCGACTGCGCAACAGAGCAACGGCCGATGGAGATATACACACGTCTGAAGCGAGACCCATATACCGTTACGCTTCAGCCAGACCAACCAGAAAGATCATAATTATTTCAAATTTTGAGAGTTTTACGGCACAATTTTGGTATGATAGTGTGTTTTGTGATACAATGAAACCATACATACACATCAAATATCGTAATTCAAACACTGATGAAATCACTGCAACCAAAGGGGAACTGGCATTTTAACTTATTAATCTGCTTCCATTGATTAATGCCATTTTCTGTTGATCATTATAATTTTAAATATCGAGCTTCATGTTAGTCTAAAAGATACATTTATGATAGATCTCACCAGGGCCCCGTTGCTAGAAACTTTGCGTTTAAACGCAACTTGCAACTGATTGTCACTGGCCAATCAAAATCATTGTTGCATGCATGTCTTCTTAATAGGGCAGACCCTGAGCCAATCAGAATGGTTGTTTCAAAATTAGCAATTATTTGCAATTGATTGCAACTTTCTTGCAACGGGGCCCAGGTCTGATTCAGATCGTAGAAATGACATTCTCAGCAAATAGGCCTCTAGCTTTAAGAACCAGTGGTTTGTAAGAACTAATGAATACTCATATGGAACCATGTTACATACAGAGCATTCCACTTCGTATAAGACGTAAATGTTTGCCGTTTTGCCTCTCATTATATGCTTTATCAAGTATAGTTTTTGAATATCCATGTTGTCACTTGAATTTTGCCCAAGAATTAGGATATGGACCTTTTTATGGAGGACCTGGGTTTTCCACCACCTTTGGAACATGAAGTTGCTTTTGTTCCCTTGAGAGATAACATCGATCTGATAGCTATCTTAAAGAGGCCTTCTTCCATAGATACTGGAGTTGTGCTTTTTCTGCCAGACTGATACTGACAGTAGCACTCTTAGTAAAGCAAGTTATCAAGGACTCACAATCATCAAGGATGCTGCTTGTATGAGAAGAAAACTAAAGGATTCCAAGAACATGGTTGTTATCAGTCATCTTTATAAGAATAAACTTATATTCAATTCAAAAGATGCATCACACGAGCTCGTTTGGCACAAAATATGTTCTGCCCATTTTACCGACATAAGTAAACTGAATGCTCGCAGAAGCAGTTCAACGACAATACTCCTGTATAATAAAAAAAAAAAAAAAAACCTGCTCACTGTGCCAGACCTGATCTTTCTTCGCCAGTAGACAATGGGAGGGAACGTTTTGATCTCGCTTACAACCTATACAACTGATGTATCTAGCTCCAGTCCCGCAAAGTTGCCTTGAGATGATTTCACGTGCATGCGAAAGCAATGCAAAACGTTTCGATGCAAATGTCACAAATCAGGCGTATGATGTACAGCAGTGTGTGCACGTTAGCAACAATGTGATGATGCAAACATTACATAAATGTAGATTAATTCAGCTCGATTCAGAAATAGACGTTTCGACTCAGATTATGTTTCTTCGACAGCCAAAATATAAAGGTGTTGATGACTGAAGAATTACAAAGTCATCCTTCGTTTCTGTTCCCGAGATACCAGGATTTTTCATACCAATTTATCCAATGAAAACAACAAAGTACAGGGAGAGATAAAGTGACCTTGCACTAATCTATAGAGCAATGTATAGTGATGTGATTGCCCGATAACTTATCCTTTATTCATGACGCCATGATACACTTGTTTTGGTGGAAAATATGCACAGAAAATGGGTAAAATGAGATAATAAAGGTGTGTTGTTTAGTAGTTGGAGTTATTTTTTGTATCTCTTAATCTCACCAGGAATCATGAACAGGTCTGGATGTAATAGCTGTTATGAAACATATTCTTGTATTGCGGCAGTGCGTTGTAGAATCTCGAAACCTGCCTGGTCTACGGCCTCTTGAATACCAATTTGCAAACATAGTTCCGTAAGTGTTATTTAGTTCTTCTTTATTGATTGATTCCAGTACTTGATTTACCTCGGACTCTGATGACACTATAGTGTGCACCTTGTTTACCCGATACGCCAAGGTACATTTTCATAGCAAGACTTTGTTTTAGGGAAAATATTCATAAAATGGCCAACTATTTGCACAATTCGTTGTGTAAATTAGATTCTTAAGGTATTTCTAATAGGCTGTTTTTTTCTTGTATCTCTTTATCACAAAAGAATCATGAACTTAGGTCTTGATATGATAACTATAAATGATTCAGATTCATATATTGCTGCAATGTGTTGTAGAATCTCGAAACCTGTCGTAGTATAGCCTCTTGCATAACAATTTGCATACGTAATTGCAAATATTATTCTTTTTTTTTTCTGAATTGGTTGATTCCAGTACTTGATTTTCCTCAGACTCTGATGACACCATGTACACTTTGTTTGACCAATAGCATATCTGTTTTTCACTACGCCATGGTACATTTTGGTAGTAAAACTTTGTTTTAGGGGAAAATATGTTGAGAAAATGGGAAAATATTTGCATGATTTATTATGCAAATGAGATGCGTGTTTTATTTTGATACTTGCACTTGGTTCTTGTATCTTTTTATCGCACTAAGAACCGGTCATGATACAATGATAACTATCATCAGAATTGTGATTCAGATTCATATAGTGTGGCAATGCACTGTAGAATCTAGAAACCTGCCAGTTCTGTATCTTCTTGTATACCAAGTTGCATAGATATTTGCATAAGTTTTATTCACTTCTTTTGAAGTAATTGATTGCAGGAACTTAATTTTAATTGGACTCTGACGACACCATGTACTTTTTGTTTGCCCGATAACTTGTTAAAATGATAAAAAACAAAAGTGAACAAGTAGGTACTATACATGTGCATATGCGGTAGTGCATTGCTGTATCAGCAGCAACTCCTAATTTGCATATTTCACTTCTTATTTTGCATATATAAGTGATTGTTATGAACTATTGATGACCCAGCTATTGTCTCTGGACCTTGATGTCTGCATTTCTATGGAGATTTTATGAAAATTAGATCATCGAAACACCTTAAAAAGCAATGGATTGACGGCCATTTTGTTTATGCAAATTAGACGCTTTTAGACTCAAAATTCCGCTTGGGAAGTGGAATTTTTGGATTCAGCGTACTTGAATTATACAAAATAGACCAATTCCCAACTTTCACTAAAAAATGCCTCAAACATTCGTATTTTCCCAAAATCCCACTAGACTATTAAGTGGGGTTCCCGCTAAAGCGGTTCGCAATTAACGAGTGAGCACTGTACTACATCAAAACCCTTGATTGCTCGCCCATGGAATCTGGCAACCGTGGAAATTATTTTCCTCTCTTTTATCCCATCACTGCTAGACTTCAATGGCATTCCCCACACAGCTGTCTGTAGCAGGCTACAGAAAACACACTCATCATTTTGTTACAACACAAGTCACGCTTCATCACATTTCAGCACAATTACATAATACCAGCAATGGTAACTGTTCATATCTTAATGCCTTCACCCAAAGGGTGCCGGAGGCATCATGTTTTCGGGTTGTCCGTTCGTCCGTATGTCGGTCCCCATTTGTTTACGCGATAACTTGAGTAATATTGAGTGAAATTTTACCAAACTTGGTCCAAGTATAAAGTATGATAGGGCGATTACTTGATTAGATTTGGGGTGAAATCAGCCAAAGGTCAAGGTCAAGTGATGAAATTGTATCTGTTTATGCAATAACTCAAGACTGCATGAAGCAAATTTCATCAAACTTTGTCCAAGGGTGACACATGATGGGGCAATTACTTCATAAGATTTTGAGTGAAATAGGTCAGAGATCAAAGGTCAAAGATCAAGATCAAATCCTAAAATTTATCCGTTAAGCGATAAGACTGGATGAAGCAAATTTAATCAAACTTGGTTCAAGGACGACGAATGATGGGGCAATTACTTGATTAGCTTTTTAGTGAAATAGGTGAGAGGTCAAAGGTCAAGGTCAAATCCTAGAAGTTATCCATTTACGTAATAACTCAAGTCTGGATTGAGCAAATTTCACTAAACTTGGTTCAAGGATGATGCATGATGCAGCAATTTATTAAGTAGTTTTTTAGTGAAAGAGGTCAAACGGTCAAGGTCAAATGCTCAAAATGTCACTATTTCCCCCATATCTGTGTAATGCCTAAAGGTATTTTCTTGAAATTTAGTGTATTCATGTACTACCAAATTAAAAATCTCCAGAGTTTCAGGTCATGAGGTCAAAGGTCAGATGAAAATGTTCAAAGTTTGTTTTTTTCTCTGTATCTCGCAAATTGTTCAAGGCATCATAATTACAGAACTTGGTATGTATGCATGTACTTACTGGCAGGGATTTTCTAGCAAATTTAGGGGTCATGGGTCAAAGGTCAGCAGTCAAAGGTCAAGGTCGCCTCCTCAAAATGTCACAATTTCTCTCATATTTTTATACACTGCTTGCAGGATATTTCTTGAAACTTAATATATGCATGTATTACCCAATGGAAATTCTGCCAAAAGGTCAAAGCTCAAGTGAAAGTGCTATATTTCACTTTTTCCTCCATATCTTGAAAGTGACTCAAGGTATCATGAAACTTCTGTTGTACATATTAATGCATTTTCTACCTGACAGTGATTCTCTTGGGAATGTTATTGGTAAAATATAGGGCAAAATGCTTCATGGCAAAACTGCTTCATCAGTGTTCTTCCAATTCTCATGGAATTCATATTGAATGTTTGTCTTAGGATATAGGTCAGCATAACACATTTCTTGACAGTTACAAAAAGTATGTTGCCATGGTAACACGCTCACATATTATGAGCCAAAATGATGGAAAATTTTGTGTTGCAAACTACTTCCTCAGTTTTTGCCCAATTTCCATGAAACTTGGTACAGATGTGTGCCTTTGGTTGTAGATGTGCAAGACGCATTTTTCGACAGTACCCGAAAGTACGTTGCCATGGTAACGGCATATTAATGGCAGAAGATCAAGGAAAGATCTTGCGGATTTAACTGCTTCCTCAGTTTTTTGACCAAAGATTATGAAATGTTGTTTTGACCAAAGCTTGTGAAATGTTGTTTGGCGGGGGTATAACCAGTCGCTGTAGCGACATTTCTAGTTAAAATATCTGTATTAACTGTCATTAAAAAAGACATACATATCAAAGCAGAATCCAACATAATTTCCAAAGTTTCCTGTTCATTTACAGGTTTATTAAGTTTATCAAGTGATGTACAAGTACTTGCTTGTTTCAACATCTCTTTTTTTTTTTTACTCTTTCTTAATTAAGTTTTCACATATTTCGCGTATTGAATTTAAGATCTTATTGCTTATTTATCCACGTTTTCACAAAATTGCTCCTTCTTACCTTTCAGAGCTCCTTGTGCAATATGTGAAATATGAGCCCATGAGAGTTCTTAAACGCCATATCACAGACATTTGTAAGTCTGCATCATGGGGTATCTTCAAAATAGGGAAGATCAGGCATCTGCTTGATCAATCATCAGCTGAGCGGCTCGTCCATGCCTTCGTCTCCTCCTATCTGGATTACTGCAACTCCCTCCTTGCCTGCCTCCCTCTTTCTCACACATCCCCTCTCCAACGTATCCAAAATTCAGCCGCTAGATTAGTGTCCCTTAGTAGGAGACATGACCATATATCTCCTGTTCTCCGCTCACTCCATTGGCTTCCAGTCCATTCCCGTATTACTTTCAAGATCCTACTTCTGACGTACAAAATCACACGTAATCTTGCACCCATATATCTTCAAAACCTAGTCTCTCTCCGCTCCTCCTCTTCTGCCAGACCCCTCCGTTCATCTTCCTCTCTCCAATTACTTCATGGCCCACGTACAAAAACCTGTTATGGTGACCGAGCCTTCTCTTCCATTGCTCCCACTCTTTGGAATAAACTCCCTCTTTATATTCAGAATGCCTCATCTGTCGAATCATTTAAAATTCTTCTCAAGACTCACCTGTTTAATCAGTTGTAATTTTTTTTTTCTGGAGGTGCACACAGTTATCAATTATTGTACCATTGTATCACATGTATTTTTCTTTTCTTTTCTTTTCTTTCTTCTTCTTTTGTTACGGTTAACGCTGATTTTGTTAATGTTATTTTGTTTTCTAATCTATTTGAGTAGCAAAAGTGCGCTTAGAAACGTCAGTATGAAGCGCCATATAAATGCAATTGTTATTAGGTGATCCGAGTATCCTCTCGGATCACCTTCTGTTTTTGTACGGATTCTTTCTTCTTCTTCTTCTTCTTCTTTTTCTTCTTATTTCTCCCCAAAAGTTGTGCATCGATTAGCTCAGAAAGTCCTCTTCCTATCAATTTCAAACTTATACCATATATGTATCGTCTCCCAAAGACGGCAATCGAACTAAAATCAAAGTGATCAGTCGACCGTGACGTCACTGTGACGTCATTATATGAAAACACATTCTCAATCATATCTCATTAATGGAATGGAATTTTTCAATGAAATTTACGTCACATATATTTCAAGTCAAGCGCATTCTACTCATATTCTCAAAATTCATCTATACCTTAAAACGTGCGCGTACGCGCGCGTTGAAATATTTGTATGCTCAAATCGAGCTCAAAATTTTTTTGCACACGTTTCAGACCATTTAGAGCATTTTTTGAAAAATTGAAAAAAATTTACGGACGCGTACGCGCGCGCGCATATACGCACGCACAGCTCATATGCAATAGAAATTTCCCGTTTTTTCACACTTATCGCCTGCCTGAAATGTCAGGGAATACGTCTACCAAGTTTCAAATCAATCCGACTGAATATGACGTCATACGGGCCCGCCAAAGTTGAAATTCCGCGCGCGCGTCAATGGCGACATACAGTGCAACAATGCCAAAAAACCGCCAATTTTAAATTCGATTTTACTCGTCAGGATGAACGGTGACCTCCCATTTTCTTTACATATTCTGAAAGCTGATGAGTTGGACATGTCATTTCATGGGTTGACGATGCTGGAAAAATGATTAAAAGATATCAAATTTCTTAATAAAGTAAAAAAAGTAAATTTTCAAAATGACGTCATCAAATTTCAAGTTCACTCGAGCGTATCTCACTTATCCTTTGCCAATTTACACCCAGATTTCAGTATGTTGTAGCTTATTGAATGATCTTTCATTAAAATAATTACAACATTTTGATTGGATGACGGCATCACCTCGTAAAAATGGATTAAAAGTAATATTGTCAAATTTGACCAGTTTACGTGTTATCTCTATGGGAGAGCAGTTTTTCTGGAAGTGAAAATTGACATGACTCTCTTTTTCGAGTACTAGCTCACTTATGCGTCGGTGAATTTCTCCCAGATTTTAGTATGTTGTAGCTGAGAGTTTGGGCTATCGTAAGTGTGCCCTTTATTTTTTCATACGACGTCGGCATCACGTTGAAAAACTTGGTTGAAAATGGCACGAGGCTTCGATGCAGCGTCATTTTGCTTAATACACAGGGCCTATGGAGAATGAAATAGGTCATTGCGTAGCGCATCCGACTCGTAATCCTAAGGTCCCTGGTTCGAGGCTCACCCCTGCCAATATTTTTTTTTTAATTTTTTTAAACACTTTTTTCTTCTTTTTCTTTAGTTAATCTTAATTTCCCTTTCTTTATTTTATCTTTTTCTGATTTTGTTTTATGCTTCTCCTTCAAATTTCTATAAAATAACAATTTTTCTTTATTTTTCTTTCTTTCTACTACTTTCTGTGCAATAGATGAACAACAACAATGGCTACCAATCCCATATTTTGCACATGTGTAGTACATGTCACGTACATTATTTCATAAAATGACAACTACTTGATCGGACACCATCTTGGGTATGTAAATTAGGGTCAAAGGTCATAAATGTTTCATCCTGTATCTTGGTGAATACATGTCCTATCTTTCCCATATTTTGCACACGCAAAGACCATGTTACAAGAATCATTTCATAAAATAATTACTTTTTGCTTAGACGCCATCTTGGGCGTGCAAAGTGAGGTCAAAGGTCAAATATACTTCATTCTGTATTTCCGTTAGTGTATACGGAATTCGGTACCAAAGATGGCAGGTCTCACTCCCTTTTCTAAATGAGAATTCAAACATCACACGGCCAATGTCCCGTCAACACAGATGAAACCTGTATGGTCATGAATATTTGGATCAGGACTCAAATCATTGATTTTCGAAGAGATCGGATCACCTAATTTGTCAGTCTTGACAAATTCCGAGTCTAGTTATTATTATTATTATTATTATTAAATCGTAAGGGGAATCTGTATGTGATACCCTCGATCCATTACAACAAACTGCTATGGCAAACGTAGTTTATGCCGCCCCAGAACTGTCGAACAGCATCCCAAGTGATATAAAACATGCAAGTTCCATCAGTAAGTCCAAAATGTTTCTTAAAAAACTTATCTATTAAAATATTAACATAGTGAATGTAGATGATGATTTATGCATCATGTTACTGTTTCTGGAATTACCTTTTCCTGTTTATCTTTTTGTTCCCCCTCTAAAGTGCATAGAGACCTTGCCAAAGGTATTATGCACTATATAAGAACGGTAATGATAATAATATAATAATAATATCTCTAACAACAGTCGATAAAAAGACATACGTACATTATACATTATCAAAGAAGCATACAGTATATGTGCATAGTTTCCTCTTTATTTACAGGTTCAAGTAACACAATAATGGTGGTTTTTTTCAAGTTTCAACATCGCTTTTCCCTATACTCTCTTAGGCTTCAACATATCTCTATCAACATGCAGTCTTACAAAAAGGCGTACATAAGTCTTCTGTGTGTAACTTATCAGGTTCACTTTGCTGGCCATCTTCAAAGCTTGTTAAGCTTTGATAGAATTATGAACTTTTCTTTTAATGTAAATGATGTACTATTCAACATACCTAACAACTTTTTAAACATTAAACTTTCTTTATTACTGTATATGTGTTTAAAAAGTAAGGAAACTATAGCTTTCAATATATCTACCCAATCTTGTATTATGGGTTCATCTTTGCTTTTTTTTTTCTCCATTTTTTATTGCTCCGTCACGAAGTGTCGCCGGAGGCATTATTCTCTTTTAAGTTCATTATTTCTTTTTGCTTAAAAATTATGGCGGTGTTAACACGGTATTATAACGGATCTTGCGGTGCAAACACGGAGGATGTGAACACAGTCCATTTCAAACCGCCAAGACCGCCACGAAAAAATTAAACATGTTTGATTTTTCTGGCAGTTCCCCGCGGTTCTCGGGGTTCATGGCGGATGAGTGACGGATGACCACGGTTTGTGTACGGTATAAACACAGTCTTTGGTGGAACACGGCGAATTGCTGAACCGCCATCTAAACCGGCAATGTGTGATCGCACCTTTAGTTTGTAGAGAGAGTGGAACTCACTCGAGAAGTAAGCGAGTTTTGGGGGTTTTGCCCACCGCTTATGTGTTCAAAAGCTCACAACCTGTTTCTTCCCCCAAACAAAACAATACAGCAGTTGTTTATAGCGACGGCGGCATTTTCGCTCCATTGTATGCATTACCATAATCAGGGGACAGCATGGGTGTCAGACACAATCATCCTTTAGTGAGGGATAGATGTGTGTGTGTGTGTTTGTGTATTGCACAGCTGCAAGTATACATTCCACAGCAATTCCTACGGGTGTACATTGTAGATTGGAAGTTTTATTAGAGGCTCTGCACCGAGACGGGTTATCGGAGCAAGTAACTGATGGAATTGTGTCACACTGTGATTTTTTTTACACAAAGATCAGTCGGTATTTATATACATGTATGTAGAACAGCAGAGAGGTGACTCACCTCTCTAGTATCAGGCAGGAAACAAGGGGTTAAAGAAGGTTACAAAGCAGTGGTCAGTATTGACAAGCGATTACCTTGTTTTGAAATTATTTATGGGCGGCCTTATGTATGTACATTACAGCGGCAGCTTGAGAAGATGAGTGGACGTCAGGTGGTGTCCATTGACAAACCACGGTAGAGAGAATTAATATTTGTTCCAATACCAAGAATTTGTATCCGCCATTAGACGATCTGGTGAGAGGAGGCTCACACATTATCATTAGAGAGTTTGCTTAACTCCTTATGTGCCACGTTCGCACGTCCAACTCAGTCAACGGCATGCCAACTTCGCATATTCTGCTCAACAAACAAAGCCGCCAAAACCGATAGATAAATCGGCTAATCACTGCTAATCCCGTGGCACAATGAAAGCGTATCTCGTGCTTTTGTTTCTCTCATATACGGCTTGCATTCTATGTGGTGATTGACTATCAAGCCGTGTTCCCAACTAGATTTGCTCGTACATATTAAGTTACTGTCACGGTTTTACGTGCAAAAGTCATGCCTTTACAGTAATGTAGCAAGTGGTCATTTAAAAGAAAATTGAAAATAGATTCGTCACACAATTTATATCGAAACAAAGCTTGGCATTCCTTTTTAACTTTGCCTGCTATTATGCCCATCTTAACAGAAATCTGTAGAAGTTATACAATTGGAAAAACAGAATTCCTTCTCAAAGCATGACTACCTTCCTGTCTCAGAATAATGTGGCACACAGGGGGTTTCCAACGTGGCACATAAAGAGTTAAATAATACATTGTTTGAGGAGAACCAGCGGAGAGGATCACTGACCCACAGAGATAGGAGGAGAGAGAGTGGGAAAGACAGAGAGATCAGAGCAGAGAGAGAGATTGTGGAAATCATGAAAAACACGGTGAAATGAATGTCCTGCATGACTGAGTCTTTTTATTGCATGCGATTAACGTGCTCGGGTAAAGTCCGGCTATCGCTGTTGACGAAGACTAAATGTAGCCAGGAGGACGTACATGGCCTGGACGAGATTTAGGATGAGCGGATCGTCAATGTCGATGTCAGATTGTCAGCTATCAACAGTCGCTCGACAGGACAGTGAGTCACCTGGAGATGTCGTGTTGATAGTTGGCAAGCTCGAGATGGCCAGCGAGCAGCTGCAAGTCGTACCAGTGGAAGCCGATGTGTTCGAGGTCAAGCCAAAGTTAAATGGTCGAGAGTTCGTGATGACATTAATGGTCGATGAGGCAATGGTCGGCAGTGTCGAGTCGTATCGTGGCGTTCTGAGAGTTGAGCGATTCATATCGCGGTGTGTTATATCGCGTCGAAGCAACAGCTGTTGAGTGATTCATGTCATACAGTGTCATATCAGATTGTGTTGAAAATTCATGCGATTCGTGGTCGAGTCATGTGCTTAAATGCGGGTCGATGCTGGCGGGTGTCGGTATCAGTGCGGCAATTGGCGGTCGTTGATGTCAATCATGGGTGCCTGCCGAAGAAACTGTCGAGTCGTACAGTGGGCGGCATCAAGGCAGACGAAAACGTGCAGCATGCTCCTTCTGATGGTATGTTTGAAGTCGATTGACGTTGGCATGGAGGATGATGCCGTCGTGGCTTTGCGACTGCTTTGCGAAGTGCAAAAGATGAGCGTAAGTGCCGTCGTAAGTGGAGGAGTCGTAATCGTAGATGTCGGGTCGTCATGGGCACAATGAATTTCCCCAGCAGTAGACGTAAATGGTCCATGAAACCAGTTGAGTCGGGGAGTAGCCTATGAGATGCATGGTCGAAATGTCAAAAAGGTGTGTCGGTGATTATGGTGATGCGTAAGTGACATAGAGGGAAAGTCCTTAGGTCAATGAATCGACGGTACAAAATGTAGGTCGCGGACTGGGCGAGTGCATGTGGCAGCGGGCCGGTGACCACAAAAAGTAGCGATCCCATTGACGTTCAATGTTGTAGACAGGTCTATCAAAGTTGGGCGATGCATGTCAACAAGCAGATTAAAGTGATGCAGAAAATGGGCTCCAAGAAATGGGAGATGGACATAGGCGATCAGGAATATTCATTCCAAGGCGTGCAGTGGCAATCATGCCGGCGTCCATTGTTGAGGCAAGCTCGGGCATGGTTGGAGTTCATGTCGTCGCAGTCATGATCGAGGCAGTGTTCGAACTCGGGGTCACCGATTTCCACAGCAACACCTACTCACTAATTCAAGTCATATATAAAAAAGGAAGACTTCAGGCACTCCGGGCGTACATTGTAGATAGGAAGTTTTATTAGAGGCTTTGCACCGAGACGGGTTGTCGGAGCAAGTAACTGATAGAATTGTGTCACACTGTGATGTTTTTTACACAAAGAGCAGTCGGTATTTATACATGTATAACAGCAGAGAGGTGACTCACCTCTCTGGTATCAGGCAGGAAAACAAGGGGGTTAAAGAAGGTTACAAAGCAGTGGTCAGTGTTGACAAGCGATTACCTTGTTTTGAGATTATTTACGGGCGACCTTATTCATGTACATTACAGCGGCAGCCTAAGAAGACGAGTGGACGTCAGGTGGTGTCCTTCGACAAACCAGGGGAGAGAATCAGTATTTGTTCCAATACTACGAATTTGAATCCCCTGTTAGACACTCTGGCGAGAGGAGGCTTGCAAATTATCATTAGAGAGTTTGCTTAAATAATACCAATAAACCAATAAACCAATACCACAGCCCAAGTGTAAACTTCAGTGCGTTTGTGTCCGTGCCGCAGCAGGAATGAGTTGGTGCACGTTTGTGTGTTGGCTGCATTATAACATGAAGCTAGCTCCATGACCATAGTTTGCTGCACCGACAATAGGAAAGCAGAACATAAAGAAAGAGATCATACCTGCTATTACGAAAAGCCTCTCTTAAACGAGTGTTGCTCGATTTCATTCCCCTCCCATATAGGAATTAAAGTGCCTGTTTACCTTTGGGAGCAGCACCCGTGGAAATCCACGGGTCTGAGGGCCTCATATTTTTTTGAATTTATTCATATTTCTTTCGCCCCATTTTATTAGCTCACCTGAGCCAAAGGCTCAAGTGAGCTATTGCGATCGCCCTTCGTCCGACGTCCGTCGTGCGTAAACTTTTTACATTTTCATCTTCTTCTTGAAAACCCCAAGACCAATTTTCATCAAACTTGGCAGGTAGCATCCCTAGGGGGTTAGGAACTCAATTTGTTAAAATGAGCACCATGCCCCACCCAGGGGGCCCCCAGGGGGGGGCCCAAACCCCCAAAACTTAAGGAATCTGTAAAAATCTTCTTCTCTAGAACCAGAAGTGATAGAGCTAAGTTAATACTATGAGTTAGTACATTGATGACTGTAGTTTCAAGTTAGTTCATAGCAGAATCAGGGGAGGGGTGGGAGGGGTCCTAATGGGGCCTAAATTGTACATTTTCATCTTCTTCTTGAGAACCCCTGGACCCATTTTCACCAAACTTGGCAGGTAGCATCCCTAGGGGGTTAGGATCTCAATTTGTTAAAATGGGCACCATGTCCCACCCAGGGGGCCCTCAGGGGGGCCCAAACCCCCAAAAGTGAAGGAATCTTTAAAAATCTTCTGTAGAATCAGAAGTTATAGAGCTAAGATAATACTATGAGTGAGTGCATTAATGAATGTAGTTTCGAGTTTGTTCATAGCAGATCCAGGGGTGCCCCTCTTGGGGGCAAGGGGGGGGGGGGGAGGGGGTTGGGAAGGTCCAAATGGGGGCCTGAATTGTACATTTTCATCTTCTTCCTGAAAACCTCATGATGGATTTTCGTCAAACTTGGCAGGTAGCATCCCTAGGGGGTCAAGATCTCAATTTATCAAAATGGGCACCATGCCACACCCTGAGGGTCCCAGAGGGCCCCAATCCCCCCAAATTAAGGAATCTTAAAAGATTTGGGCCCTTATTGTACATTTTCATCTTCTACTTGAGAATGCCTGGTCAAATTTTAGTAGAGCTGTGAATAATTTAGATTAGTGACTGCGTGAAAGGTGAACTTGCGATACTCAGGTGAGTGCTAGACCCGCGGGTCTCCTGTTAAAAAGAAAGAACTTTTTTTTCAGACACACATCTTTTCTATTCATTCGAAAGCTTGAAAGTAGTTTACATTGTATGTCATGATTCATACTTCTTTTACCACATTTTCATTTTTTTTTAATGATTCTCCCACCCAACACAATCCCATCTAATTAAGTGAGTTGTCGACCGTTCCTAATGTTGATATACTTGTTTGATCGATCATTACACACACATAAACACACACACACACACACAGACACCTTTTCGGTTCATTAAAAAAATGCAAATAAGTTATATCATTTATATTTCTTTTCCCACGTTTTTATTTGAAAAAACCCGTCTGTGCCCCTTCCACCCGATGACAATCTCATCTGAGGATTATGACTTGTTCCTGAAATGCATTGGATGGATCATTCATCGTTTTTCCTCTCTCTCTCTCTCTCTCTCCCTCTTTCTATCTGATGTTTTTTAATTCCCTCTCAAGAACATGTGTCTATATAGACAAAATCAAACTTTTCATTAAACCACCCGTTCATGTGTTTCAGTCTTTTGTTGTATTTTTTTACTTCATTTTTAGATATTTCGTATTTGTTTTCATCAAAAATTGTAGTGTTTGTGTGTGTGTTTATAGAATTGTCACTGGAAGTACGCTAACTATTCCACTGCTTAGTTGTACAGGATATAGATAGAGTGTGAGAGAGGGTGAGAGATGGAGAGGAAGAGAGAACTGGACAAATTTCCAGAGAATGTTTTCTGTCCTATTTCTTTGTCTTTGTTTTTTTTTTCTGATAGCATTGTTTTTCCCCCTTTCGAGAGAAAGAAAACAGAAAATGACCTGACAATCTGACTCAGACTGTCGCTGTTTTTTTTTTGTTTTTTTTTTGACTTCAGATAATTTTTATTTATTTTTTTTTTTTTATGTTTCCTTATTTTACGTGTTTTGTTTTGTATTATTTTTTTTTTTTCTGTTTTACACCCTTTATGTGGAGGAATAGGGCGGAGAGGGTTTGGATGTGCATAAAAAACAACAACACACAAAAAAGAAAAAAGTATTTTATAGGGAGGAATAATCATTTTAGCGAAGGGAAGAAAAAAGAAAGTTAATTCCTCCATGACACATGCCCGACGTGTGATACATGAAGTCTTCTCACACCTCCTGTGTGTACGTATTTGTACAATGTTTACTGTATACAGTATCCATCCAGAGCACGCAGGCGAATCACCGAGTAAAATCTTGCAAGTCTCAGATCATGCGTACACAGACAGCTGTACTGACCAACACCACGATTGTAATGCTCGTCACTACAGCATCCTTATATATTTAGCAAAGAATTATGTGGATTTGTGTAAAATTTGATAAAATACCAACGCTTAGATTCGCAATTCATGTCCAATATACAGCAACTTTCTCATCGGCTGACCCAGGCTGCTCGTTCACATACAGTACGCAGCAATAGGGCTTACAATATATTGTGTACACTGATGGAGTCGTCTCTTCGGATTATGCAGCGGCGTGATCATTATTGCAATCGATCCATTTTATGAAAGGGAAACACATTATAATCACATAGCCATACAGCAGTCTGTGTACAATGACATCTGATATGAGAGTAAACTCAATGAATCACCTTAGGTGCAGAGGTTGTCCGAAATAAAATACGGTATTCATGGTCAGTGGTCGGATCACAGTTCGGCTCATGATTCGGTTGAGGGGGATGACAGCTTTAGCAAACTTTTTTTGTGATGTCATAATAACAAGCACAAATGCACGCACCCTGGCATTACTACAGACTGCGCGATGCGCAGAGAAGACAACGAAGGCAACGTTACGTAGCAACAGCTACGCACTTTACTCTTGATGACAGCTCAACTTCGGTAATCTTCGTATCAATGCTAACAGTGATCGGCAGTATCATCAACAGCGCCCTCTACACTACTGGGACTATGCCCCTTCAACAGGCCACTCTACGCGATAATTTCTTTGCCCGTACCCATGCATGGTGCGTGTATAATCCATTGTCTCCGTGAACGATCAGCTGGGCGAGGGAGAGACAACACAACAGAACTCCACGCATATGGCCTATCGCCAATGGCGAAATAGGCAAGCTCCCGTGTATACAATGTATTGTCATGCGTACGCTCTCTGCGAACAATCAGCTGGGTGATCACGAAAGATGATCTAGAGCTTTCGCTGCACCCTATTATCCCACTGAAGCAGGGGTCCAGCGCAATTGCTGCATGTTTTTGTTTTTCTTTGTTTTTTGTGCCGCTCTCGACATCGACACGGAGGCGGAGCGTGGACGAAACCCGGTCGACGGAATAGAAGAGACCCTCCCGCTGCTGACGGCACCGGTCTCGGGGGGGCGCGGAGCCGACAGCTTTGGAGGAGATAGCCGCACAAAAAAAAAAGCACGGGAAGTCATGGGGCCAATCCTTACACGATTATAATATAGACTAGCTGCACCCGTGGAAATCCACGGGTATGAGGGTTTTTTTTTTTTCTCATAGATACGATTTTGCACATTTTTATTGATGAAATAAAAATGAAATTTTTCTCATTCTTTCGTTACTTGTGCTCGATCTCTTCTACCCATGACCACCACCCCCCCCCCCCACACACACACACACACACACATTTCCACCCCCGCAGAACAAAAAAACAAAACAAACAAAAACCAGAAACGAACATTCAGGGAAAAATTACCAAAAACGCTTATGAAATTCTCCGGAAGTTCTGCCCACAGATTCTTCCCGTCGGAATGGGGAGATACTATTGACACTATGACGTTGATATTAATTATACCCCCTGCTCTTGCATCCATGCAGGCACCCGAGGGAATCCATGGCTGGTCTCAAGGCCTAGCATTTTTTTTTTTTCATTCCTATTTCTTTTCCCACGTTATGAGAGAAAAATATAATATTTTTGATCGCCTTAAATTGCTCCCTCCTTTTTGTTTTTAATCACCAAAACTTGGTTTGATAGATCATAGAACCATCCGTTTATCTGCTTCAGACTATATACATCATCATTATTATTATCATATTATTATTCTCATTAGGCCCCTATTGTTATATTGCTATTGTAATTATTATTGTTATTTGTGGAGGGGGATCATAGTCATTAGGTTTTATATGGATTAGGCACCCGTGGGAGTCCACGGGTCTCAGAGCTTCGTATTTTTCCTTTGATATTTTTTCAACCACGTTATGAGAGAAGAAATACACAAAGAATATTTTCGTCTTCATTTGCTCCCTCATTTCTGTTTTCATAATCAAAACTTGGTTTGATGGATGTAGAACCACCCGTTTATCTCATTGATACTGTTCATTGTTTTTATTATCATAATAATTAGCATTATCAATTTTATTATTGTTGTTATTGTTATTGTTATTGTTATTTTGTGGGAGGGGAGATCATAGTCATTCGGTTTTATCATTATTTTATATTATTCATTGACATGGGGATGAATCAAGGGAATTAAGGAAAAATGTTTATCGGTCAAGGATAGTGAATATCTTTTTTTCCGTCATGTCAAGGTTACTCTACAACTGATAGACGTTTCAAATAGTTTCATTATCATTGCTATTTCATTTTCAACATCAAAACAATCCAGTACCTGTTTGTGTCTCTTCCGCCCACTCTTAAGTTATGGATCATAGCACCCCCTCCCCATTCATTTGCATTGGCCTATCGTATTATTATTGTTATTTCAGTGTATTATTGTTATTGTTATTATCATTATTATTATTACTAACATTATTATTATTATTATTTAGGGGAGAGGAGAGAGTAGAGTCATAATAAAGGGATGATCAACCAAGGGAGGCGGAAATGTTAATTTGTTAAGAATTGTAAAAATCTGTTTCCCCCAATTTTCTGCTCTTGATGAAAAGCTTTTCTGAAGACAGTCCTGGGCAAACTGTCCAAAACTGCTTCACTGCACTAACATACATATTCTTGTGCTGAGTAGGACTACTTCATATATAGACCCCTAGTGTTTTTGTTACTATTGTGCTGAGAGAAATCAAATTTTTTTTCGTCTTCGTTTGCTCTCTTCTTTCTGTTTTTATCACCAAACCTTGGTTTGATGTGGATCATAGATCCACCCGTTTATCTGCTTCGCCAGACTGTACATTTTTATTATCATTATTATCATAATCATCAATGTCCTTCTTCTTCTGCTTCAGACTGTACATTATCATCATTATTATCATCATTCTTGTTATTATTAGTATTATAACTATCACTATTATTATTATTATTATTATTATGATATTATCATTATAATCATCATTGTTATATTTGGGGAGGGGGAGATCATAGTCATTAGGTTTAATAAGTAGGCACCCGTGGGAATCCATGGGTCTCAGGGCCTCGTATTTTTTCTTTAATATTTCTTTTCCCACGTTATGGGAGAAAGAAGAATATTTTTGTCGTCATTTGCTCCCTCTTTTTCATTTTTATCACCAAAACTTGGTTTGATGCACCATAGAACCACACATTTGATGTCCACTTGTAACTTCAAAAATTGGCGGTCAGCAAAGCGAGGGTTTCCCCCGCGTCCGCTCGTCTCATGAATATTCATGCTTACAGCAGCCATGCAGTAACAAATGAATAGTGGCGCGTGTACTCTGATATGGAAGGGTACGATCGGCAAGGACAAAATTTAAGTGGATATTTAGCCGTCCTGAACAGTCTGAGTACGATGATACCCGACTTGAGAGTAAACTAAATGACGTACCTGAGCTGCATAGCATCCTGCAGTTGTGCAAAATACAATAAAATAACAGCATTCGTTGTTTTCATTTGGGCACGCCAACGTCGCTGTACGTAAATGCCCTTGTACTTGGACCGCGCCGTGTATTATACCATAATGAGTGTCCATATCACGTGCACGCAGATAGTGTTTCATGTAACCATCGTCAATACATACACAGGCGCAGGCCACACACTGGCATGCCGTACCCGAGAGTACATTGTGTGCGTGCATGCGTGTCCGCCAGAAGATGACAGAGATTTCGCTGCACGCCATCATCTTTAGTATCCCCACTGTCTCTGCAAGCTAAAAGATGGACGATCGAGAAAGTAGAAGTCCAACGCAGGATCAGTGAATATTTAAACGCTCGGCTCTGTCGTCACGCACAAAACTGCATTATGCATCTATCTAATTAATTTTTCTTTTTCGTCCTCGACGTCGACACGGAGGCGGAGCGCGGACGAAACCCAGTCGAAGGCATGTAAGAGACCCTCCCGCTGCCAACGGCACCGGTCTCGGGGGCCTGAGCCGACGGCTTGGGAGGAGATAGACAAACCAGCAATGCCAGAATAAAACAGGAAATACATAAGGCCCCGACAACAACAACAATTTCGCCTTTTGCTGTATAAGACTAGCAGCACCTGTGGAAATCCATGGGTCTGAGGGCCTCATATTTTTTTAGCCCACCTGAGCCAAAGGCTCAAGTGAGCTATTGCGATCGTCCTTCGTCCGGCGTCCGTCGTGCATCATGCATAAACTTTTTACATTTTCATCTTCTTCTTGAAAACCCCAAGACCGATTTTCATCAAACTTGGCAGGTAGCATCCCTAGGGGGTTAGGAACTCAATTTGTTAAAATGGGTACCATGCCCCACCCAGGGGCCCCCAGGGGGGCCCAAACCCCCCAAAATTAAGGAATCTGTAAAAGTCTTCTTCTCTAGAACCAGAAGTGATAGAGCTAAGTTAATACTATGAGTTAGTACATTGATGACTGTAGTTTCAAGTTTGTTCATGGCAGAATCAGGGGTGCCCCCCTTGGGACCCAGGGGAGGGGTCTTAATGGGGCCTAAATTGTACATTTTCATCTTCTTCTTGAGAACCTCATGACCCATTTTCACCAAACTTGGCAGGTAGCATCCCTAGGGGCACCATGCCCCACCCAGAGGGCCCCAGGGGGCCCCCAATCCCCCCAAATTAAGGAATCTTTAAAAATTTCGGCCCTTATTGTACATTTTCATCTTCTACTTGAGAAGCCTGGTCAAATTTTAGTAGAGCTGTGAATAATTTAGATTAGTGACTGCGTGAAAGATGAACTTGCGATACTCAGGTGAGCGCTAGACCCGCGGGTCTCTTGTTTATATTTCCTTTCCCACGTTTTTATTTGAAAAACCCGTCTGTGCCCCTTCCACCCGATGACAATCTCATCTGAGGGTTATGACTTGTTCCTGAAATGCATTTGATGGATCATTTATCATTTTTCCTCTCTCTCTCTCTCTCTCTTTCTTTCTGATGTTCTTTAATTTCCTCGAGAACATGTGTCTATAAATCAGACTTTTCATCAAACCTCCCGTTCATCTGACTCAGACTGTGTTGTATTTTTTTACTTCATTTTTTATATATTTCATATCTGTTTGTCTTCATTAAAAATTGTGCTGTTTGTGTGTGTGTTTATGCTTCATAGAATTGCCACTGGAAGTACGCTAAGTATTCCACTGCTTAGTTGTACAGGATATAAATAGAGTGTGAGAGAGGGTGAGGAAGAGAGAGCTCGACAAACTTCCAGAGAAAAAGTTGATTCGTCCATATGTCCCACGTGTGACACGTGGAGTCGTCTCATGCCTCCCGTGTGTACATTTTCATATAATGTTGCTGTATACAGTATCCATGCGGAGCATGCAGGTGAATCATCGAGTAAAATCCTGCAAGTCTCAGATCATATGTACACTGACAGCTGTTCTGACCATATATATTTAGTGAAGAATTCTGTGGATTTCAGCTTCGAAGGAGATAGCCGCACAAAAAAAGCACGGGAAGGCATGAGGCCGATCCTTACGCGATTATAATACAGGATGTTCAAGATATCACATTTGATGCATATGTGTAGGTCAGTTGTATCACAAAACATCCTACCATAGAAGATTTTTGCAATAGAACCTTAAATATAAGGAGATATCACTATTTTTCTCAATAAACTGTAACAGCAGATGGTTTAGTCTAGAAACATTTTTATTATAACCATTGTTCACATTTTGTGTATTTAACAATACTTAAGATTAATTATATTTATTCAAATTTTTACATTGGTTGTTTCTAGCTCAAACTCACATTTTGGAACTATTCTAAAGCATTAATGCTGGGTTTTAATTCAACTGCAAATGATAAATTATGCCTTTAAACAGGATGCTTTATAAGCAAGTGCCAATACCTAATAAGGACCAGAGGCTGCCCATTCTGTATGCGAAGTTTTTTTAAAAAGGGCATAAGAAAGTCAATTGAGCGAATTCTTGATAGTAACTCGTCTGCCGAGATTGTGTTCTTTGCATGTACTATAAACCATCAATTGTATGCACACAAAGGTAACATTGCAGCACACATAAACCAATGCACCAAAGACTGATTTCGAAGCTGTTCTGTCCCAGCTACCTCTGTAACATTTTGAATTCCCATCATGTTGTTTTCAGTTTGATTGCGATCAATTCAAGTATTGACTATTTTTGCCAGGCTATGAATATAACCTCTATTATTTTTCTATAATATGATAACAATTGTATAAATGTTTCTCTATCATTAACTGGGACATATTTATGATATGTAAAACAAAAAAGAAATTATTTTCAAATATAAGGATTCTATAGTTGCGTAAATCTATTGTCCTCACTCAGTCAAAATGGCAACATTTCCACCCACAAGTCTATCTTACCGTTCACCCATATTAGGCACATGCCTGATAAAACAGCTGCATCCGCAAGAACTATTGCATGTCACACTTTTCCATGCTGTACATACGGTACTGTACATATGAGCAACAAGCACTGCAAGCCCTGAATTTTCACATTGGCCCGAATTCTCAAAGCTGGAATAACTATTCCACGGAATAGTTATTCCGGGGAATAAGTTATTACACCTTTGAGAATAGATTCCGGGGAATAAATCGCGTCATTTTACGTCACGATTGCGATCAATTCAAGTATTGACTATTTTTGCCAGGCTATGAATATAACCTCTATTATTTTTCTATAATATGATAACAATTGTATAAATGTTTCTCTATCATTAACTGGGACATATTTATGATATGTAAAACAAAAAAGAAATTATTTTCAAATATAAGGATTCTATAGTTGCGTAAATCTATTGTCCTCACTCAGTCAAAATGGCAACATTTCCACCCACAAGTCTATCTTACCGTTCACCCATATTAGGCACATGCCTGATAAAACAGCTGCATCCGCAAGAACTATTGCATGTCACACTTTTCCATGCTGTACATACGGTACTGTACATATGAGCAACAAGCACTGCAAGCCCTGAATTTTCACATTGGCCCGAATTCTCAAAGCTGGAATAACTATTCCACGGAATAGTTATTCCGGGGAATAAGTTATTACACCTTTGAGAATAGATTCCGGGGAATAAATCGCGTCATTTTACGTCACGAGGGCCTAATTTACATAAGAGGCGTAATAAATCGGCAGAATAAGCGGTGTAATAAAGTTATTCCACCTTTGAGAATATCGGGCCGTAGGATTTACCAATTGTTTATGATATACTTATTATATTTCTCATACTCTGTCACTTCCTAACACTATATAACCTATAAAGAACCATGGCCTTCCCAAAGCTTAAACTCAGTATTACATTAAAGCTTAGTATCACATTTGTGTTACCTTTTAACATGCGTTTTGAGCAGTTGTGTATAGATATACAGGTATTAACAAATATACGGAATAAGGTGTAGGTCTTATTACCTCCACTACAGGAGGAGGTTTTGTTTTCTTCGGTGTTTGTTGGTTTATCTGTGTGCAGAATAACTCGAAAGGTTGCGAACAGATTTGGAAGAAACTTACAAGGAAGGTTGAGAATGACACAAGTAACAGATGATTAAATTTTGGTAGTGATGCGGCAATTTCTGCAGATTTTAAGAAGGATTTTCGATATTTTGGCAGGTCGGGCTGATGAACTTAGGAGTTCAAGCTGCGCATTATACGTGCACCAAATTGCATGCTCTTGTTTCTGCTAGGGCGAGGCCATCGTACAGCTGGAAGTTTATGATGTGACAAAAGGCTTCTATATTGGGAAATCGTGTGACTTTAAGCACGCATACATATGGAAGAACAAGATTAGTGGCGTCAATGAGCTGCTTGGCAGAGGTCTGTGCTCTCGAGAGTGCTTCTCTAATTTTATTTTTTGAATTCATGAACCTTCGGAATAAATTTTTTCAATTTTCGGGTTCATGAACCTTCACCATAATGGACCTTATTGCATTCTATGATTAACAAATTTTCAAAATAATTTTAACGTAACAAATTTATCAAAGTCATACATTTTCGAGGGTGATAGAAAAATGACCATTTCTGTTTCTTGCATATATTTCTCACTATTTCTGTGTTCATTAGGATGTTCCTCACTTTGTGATTACACTTTAGGTTCAACCCTTCTTCCATGAGAGACAATCCCTTTATAGAAGATATGTATCTTCCTTCCCACAAGTTGTCTGATTACCTATACGCTAATGGCTAAAGAATATCGTGTCCAATACATTTAGCAGGCACTGTGTAGTACTGACGAAATTATCCCTGGTGAGAGTTGGTAGACTTAGTTATCAATT
Source organism: Diadema setosum (assembly GCF_964275005.1). Taxonomy (NCBI): domain Eukaryota; kingdom Metazoa; phylum Echinodermata; class Echinoidea; order Diadematoida; family Diadematidae; genus Diadema; species Diadema setosum. Next base: position 34,137,647 of record NC_092685.1, on the reverse strand, counting down.
TAAATTCCATTTCAAGCATGGGTAAACCAGAAATTAATTTGTCTTCTATCAGGAGACATTAAGTTTGCAATTGATTGACAAATTGCCCTACATCAACGTAAATAAGCACTGAATTGATAACTGTTTCAGTAGTAACCATGATTACAGAAGTCATGGGCATACGTACTCGAGCAGGTTTCGAACCTACAACCTCTTGATCTCCAGACAGGTGTCATCACCAGTGGACCACCAGCAGTACCCACTGCATGCAATAAGGATTAGAACAAACACTTGCTGCTGGGCAGAAGCTCGGTGGTCTAGTGGAAATGTTGCCTGTCTGGTGATCAGGAGGTTGTAGGTTCGAATCCTGCTCGGGTATGTACCTCCATGATTTTTTATCATGGCTACTACTAAAACACTGATCAATTCAGTGTGCATTTACGTTGATGTAGGGCAATTGTCAATCAGTTGCAATGCAAAACACCTAGACGGAAAAATGTCATTAATTTGAATAATTACGCAGTACTGACTGCATGCCATAAGGATTAGAACCAACACTTGATGCCGGGCAGAAGCTTTGTGGTCTAATGGAGATGATGCCTGTCCCTAGATCAGGAGGTCGTGGGTTCGAATCCCGCTCGAGTACGTAAATACGCCCATGATTTTTTTATCATGGCTACGACTAAGACACTGATCAATTCAGTGCTTCTTTACGTCGATGTAGGGCAATTTGTCAATCAGTTGCAAGCTGCAGTTCTTGTTCACAATTTAATTCTTTAAATTTTTCCTCATCTGTTACAGCCTTATTTCGAAACCGTCCTCCCCATGTGACCATCATCGACCCACATGACAATGACCTCCAACATACCCAAGCCTCCTCTCCTCCTTCTCGTGCACCAGGGACCTCTCAGCAACACTATGCCTCCCATTCCCAGAGTCCTCATAGGATTGTACGAAGGCATGCATCAAGGTCACAGGAGGACAGAACAGTGGTTATGGAACAGACAAGCCCTGAGGGTCAAAGTTCAGGGGTCAGCAGTGACAATAGTGACTCCAACCAGGACAGAAGTTTGAAAGTTGAAACACTGAAGGGGGAGGGAAGCCTATCAGAGTCATTACAGAGCTCCACAAGTGAAGAAAGTGAGGAACCTGTAACTAAACTGGAGAAGCCAGATGAGAAATTAGAGGTAAGGATAGGAGATCCAGATCATGAGAAGGAAGATCAAGGCAGAAATGTCACTGCCAGCACTCGAGAGGCAGAATCAGAATGTGGTGAGCACTCCAGCTGTGCATCAGGGCTTCGACACAGATCTGGTCTGTCTAAGTGATCCAAGAAAATTTGTTTGATATGTGTAAGCAGGTCAGATAATATCACAATTGTCTCAAGGTGCCTTCACATTCTTTCAAATGTTGGTAATTTTTGGATATCATCCAGCTATAAATATCTCAACAACTGGATTGTTGCAATATCATGACATGGGTTCATTTGAAGTGGGCCCATGTGTTCAGGGGTAAACAGGTTGGGTGCATGGGTGTAAGAACTTGTGATTCTCATCTTCTCTCAAAATGTATGGGCATTTGGTTGCACATTCAGATTTATGTTACAACAAACAAAAAGCAAAGGAAAAGTTCCACATTTGAGGGCATTCAATGACTATTTCACAGTGTAAGTGGAGGGCTGGATGACATGTTTGTGTGCATAGGTTAACGTGTGATTTAGTGTGTTCTTGTGTGAGTGTATATGTGTGTTTGTCCTGGGGAAATTTTGTATAGTGTATTAAAAAAAAAAACATATGTAGAGTAATTGTTTGCAGCTGCTGTCTTGATCATGTAGTTCCTGACTAATAATGCAGGGTCACCACACAGCAGTAGTGAATGTCACAGGCAATTAACATATCAATTGCATGCAGGAAACATGTGTGACCAATCACCGTGATACCCTGATAAAGTTGCAGACAATTAAACTGCCAGAAATTGCAAATATAAAAGAGTCAGTTGAAAAACAGCCAAAATTTACTTTTGTGCTGTTTCAGAAATGAAAATGTCGATATCTTACTTGCCTCATGGTAGAATTTAAACATCTGGGAATATTTTCAAAAGTTTGTTGTCATTGTGAAGCATGTGTGCATGCCAAACTTTAAAGTAAAATTTGTGAAAATTGTGTTTGTCTGATGGCCTGCTATTTGTATTATTTGTTTGGTAGGTTTTTGGAAATGCAATAGGACAAGTTATATATATCATTGCAAAGATTAGAGCTTGGGACTTTTAATAACTTTGTGGCAAGTATATTAAGCTAATGTTAAAGGTGACATATTTTACAAGAGTGGAGTAGCTAAGAATGATTGAGGATGATTTTTAGCTCACCCGAGTCAAAGGTTCAAGTGAGCTGTTGTAGTCACTCATCGTTCAGCATCCGTTAGGTGCCATGCGTGCACTCTTTACTATTTCACCCTGTTGAAAACACTTCAACAGATTTTCACCAAATGCAGTGTCCTTAGAGAGATATGATCCCATTTGTTCAAATAGCCACACTGTTCTCCCCCCCCCCCCAAAAAAAAAAAAAAAAATTTAGATAATCTCCAAATATCTTCTTTTCCAGAACTGGACGTGGTAGAGCTAAGTTAATGGTATTATTAAGTATTTTGATGACTGTATTGTCAATTTTGCTCATGGGGAATCCAGAGTAGCTAGGGAAAGAGTTTGGCTTGGAGTCAAAGGTCAAAGGAAAATTTTCAAATGTCAAATATTTTGAAAATATTTGTAAGTGTTGACATGAAAATGGATGTTACCGGTTAGTGATTGAAGTATAAAGTATTGTGGGCCATGGGGTCAATAGGGCAAGGGTCAAAGGTCAAGTGGAAATGCTCAAATCCTTGAATAATCGTTCTGTTAAACAATTTAGCCATTCATTTAAATTAAGCCTTGTTCATATAGAGTAAACACTCCACACATTTGTGACAAGCTGTAATTTTTTACCAGTTATGTGAAGCTTGTCTCACAGTGTCAAAACATCCTCTAGACCTATTGGGAGACATTCATTACCAGTTGCCATAGCGACAGGCCTCCACCAGGTTGTCTGTCCATCCTTTCATCCGTTTTTTCATCCTCAAATCAATTTTGTGGACAGCCTAACTTAAGAACCATCAAGGTATCCAAATGAAACTTGGCATTCGTACGTATGAGTGGACAAAGCTGTGATTATCAACTGTTGGGTGCACATGCTCGAGGTCAAATGTCGAAGGTCAAAGATGAATTCTTAAACTGTCATTATTCTGCCCATATCACTGGATTGCCTGAGCATATCTTTACAGGACTTGGTGTATGTATAGATTACCAGAGAAAAATTCTCCACGATAAGTTGTGAGCCTTGTGATCAAAGATCATTTCATTTTTTTTTTCCTCCATATCTCAAATAAAGGCCTGCATTATCTCCTTGAAACTGAGTACTTATGCATGTAGTAGCTGACAATATTTCTCTTGGGAATTTTGTTGTCATGGGGTCAAGGGTAAGGTTGAATTGTTTTTAAATTGTTCTATTTAAAGGGGAAGTCCGGTCGATTATCAGCCGTTTCCCGTGTAAAGAACAATATTTCATAAACCTATTACTTTATTCCTAATGAGAAAAGACCATCAGATACATTTACTATGATTTTTTTTTTAAATAAGGTAATTCTTCATGTTCAAATCCGTCGCGAGCAGCTCTTCGTACTATCTGTCCCAGGATGCATTGCGCGTGACGTATCGGGCTCGATTTCCTCAACTGAGAGCACCGCGAGCGCAGCCCAGCTACACATCGATCTCCCATTGCACTGCTGACTGCGGCGCGGTATCTGCATGCCTGCCAAGGGCTGCCTAGTTGGCGCTACCGCAGGAGTTCGTACACCGTTTAGGAGTAATGTTGCCAAGTCCTGTATTCCTTTATTCAAATCATCTTCGATATATGTACATTTAAAATCCGTCAAAGATTAATGTAAAATAGTCGTAATTTTATGACATTTTCATTTAATTGAAATATTATATGTATTATAATATTGCCGTACTTACTTGTGTCCATCCCATCACTTACATGTACATTCATCGGCTACTGTATTATTGCCATCACAGTGATCAGGCATACATTTACAGAAGTACGTCTGGTGCTGCCAAATGCTATCACAATCCGCGATTGTTGTTTTTTTTTTGGGGGGGGGGTTTTCGACTTCTGAGTGTGAACAATCTGAGTTTAGTCTGTCAATTTCAGAATTATTGCCTCTCTTGTTGTCCGAGACTGTTGAGTATATCTGACGGTGGTAAATTACGAACGTATAACTTTGAACCGCGGAAGAAACGCAAGCGCTAGTGCCGCCGCCGGTGGGGAGTATTACAAGGCTGCATCGAGTAGTATTTGTAAGTTTTGATATTGGAGAGCCATCTGGCGCACCTTTCCCGCTCATTTTCTGGGTTCGGAATGGCAAAGAAACTCTTCTTCTGGCCAAACGCTTGACACATCAGCATTTTCGCGTGCGAAGTGAAGCAATAACATACACACCGCGTGCATCCGCGGATCCGCTGCATGGCCGGAACCACGCGGTACGCTACCGCTTGCTAGACCCGTATCACCGTTGCTCATGCAGGGCTCCCCGAGCCAGCTGACCCTCCAAACACAGAGCAATGTGGGGCTAATACGTCACGCCATCACGTGATCTTTCTAGCTGGCGTACAGAAATTGAACAGTTACAATTCAAAATTAGTGATGCAAAAAAATCGATTGTGACGAGTTGGGAGGGTATTTTTTTCATGAAACTTAGTCATTTTGGCCTATGATATATGTAGATTATGGTGAAATTTAATCAAAATCGTCCGGACTTCTCCTTTAATGCAGAAATAACATTTTTTTTTTTCCATACCTTGGAGATTCATGGTACTCAATGTATACTCTTAATTGTATCCCCTGAACAGAGTTGGGAGGATACTATGGATTTGGCCTCGTGCCGCCGCCACCGCGTCCGCCGCAGAGATTTTCTTGTGAGTGCTCTACTGGCTGCAGTTCTTCTTAGACCATCTTCAAATTTGGCATGAAGGTGTATTATGATAAAACAAAGACACCTATTGTTTTTGGTGATGGCGCCCTTGCTTGTTCCGTCTTTTTACATGAAAAGATAAATTTAACAGGGTCTGCTTGTATGTGCGACGCTGGCCTTGTTTTTTGAGCAATTTTTTTTTTCAAATTTGGTATGTAAATGTATCATAGTCAAAACTATATACCTATACCTATTGATAATGCTACCCTCACTGTTCCACCTTTTACAGGGTCAAAAGTCAGCCTGATCATGTCAAAATTTGCAAAAGTGCTTATTTATGCAATAACTTGATTGTTACCAGGTACTCAGTGGATTTTATTCAGACTTGCTAAGGAGGTGTATGGGTGGTCATTCTACATGAAGGACACAACAGTTTGTGGTGACAGCAAACTGTTGTTCCGACTTGGATACCATGCCACATTTCTTGTGTGCGCTCTATCAGCCACATTTCTTATCAGATTTTCTTCAAATTTGGCAAAAAGGTGCATTATAGTGAAATGAAGATGCCTTTTGTTTTTGGTGGTGGCGCCCTCGCTTGTTCCGCCTTTATACATGAAGTGGTAAATATATGCTGCCCCCACTGTTCCACCTTTTACAGGGCCAAAGGTCACCCTGATCAGGACAGAATTTATAGTTTAGCCTAAAGAAATCATCCAAATGGGGTATGGGGGGGGGGGGGGGTTCAGGGGATACATGTACTCGATGAGGTCCCCCGGCCGAGTGCTCTAGTTAAACTAGGTATGTGCGTTATTGCACAATGATTATGTAGGGAAATATTTGGGCTATGGGGTCAAAGGTCAAGTAAAAATGTTAAAATGTCACAATTTTTCCCATGCTCAGGCCAAATGATTGTACCATTTCCCTAGCAGTGCCTGCTTGTTTCTTGATCATTGGTGATAGGCTGTATCCAGAATCCCTATTGAGTGTGGCCTATCACCAATCTTCAGTCCAATGATCAAGAAACAAGCAGGCAGTGCTAGGGAAACAGTGCAATAATTTGAACTGAAGTAGTCCACAGGAGTGGATCAAAGCTAGCCAGCAAATCAATAAAGGTTGTTAGAAGCCTGAATTTCCTATTGTATGATCTCCCAACTGATGAAAGTTTTCTGCATCACTCTTGGGTTTCTGGGCGCTCAGTCAGTCAGTTTGTCTGTTGCAAATTCGTGTAGCTCAAAATACTCTCTCAATTTTTGAGCAATTAACTTAAAATTTAGCAGGTGTGACCACTGTCATAGGTAGATGTACAAGATCTTTTTCATCTGTGTGAAATAATGCATTACCATGGTAACAGCAAATTTTCATATGAATCATGCAAAATGTGGCTCAAACTACAGTCATTTTTTTACCAATTTACCTAAAATTTGGCATGTGTGATCACTATCACAGGTAGATGTGCAAGACACCATTTTCGTCAGTATTGCAAAATGCATTACCATGGCAATGGCAATTTTTTAATAAAATCACAAAAATGTTGTGGATCAAACTACTCTCAGTTTTAGAGTAGCTGAGGTGTAATCTGGCACATGCAGTCAATGTAATGTGTAGTTGGGCATTTCCGCAGTTAGGTGGATATGACATGGATAAAAGAAATGTGCCTCTTTATCTTACTCTTTAATTTAGGTATCAACTAATGCCATGGATAAAAGCATGTAAATTAAATCTGTTCGACTGGACTTACTTGTGAAAATCACTGAGAAAACAGTTTCGTGACTCGTCCGAGTCACTTCTTCAGCTCTGTCTGGCTGGCGAGCATTCACCCGTGGAGGGTGAATGGGCAATGTTACTGCCTCTATTGTCTGTACTTCGAGGAATTTTGCGGATCACCGACTTGTATGTTGGTGAAAGGTTGTGTCGGAGTCCCCCCCCCCCTGTTGAGTGAAGGGTTTTCCGCATTCACATACACAGCTTTACGGACCCCTCTTTCAAACCATCTGGTTTCCTTGTCAATGATGTCGACCTCTTTGTCCTCAAAATGGTGCCCCGTGTTCTTCAGGTGGGTGAACACGGCCCATTCACCCTCCACGGGTAAATGCTCGCCAGCCAGACAGAGCTGAAGAAGTGACTCAGACGAGTCACAAAACTGTTTTCTCGGTGATTTTCACAAGTAAGTCCAGTCGAACAGATTTAATCAAATTCTACATCCATATAATGCCATGGATTTTCACCAACCATTAAGGTCTTTCAAATTCAATAGATTTTATTTTTCGTATTTATTGGTTTTGCGAGATCCAAAACCATCATTTTAAAATGTACATGTGGGACTGGGGATGCTGAAATTCACTTAAATGCAAATTACAGTGGGTTCCTTTGAAAATTTTTCCTCAAAGTTTTGCTAAAGGGTGAAAGATGAATACATTTATATACTCCAGAAGTCATGTGACATTTTGTCAATTACAAAAGGGTGAAATGACCTGCAGAATTACCGCGGACATATGTTATGTTACTAACCGTAACATTACTAACCATGCTTCTGGGGGTCTAGCTAATAAATTATCTGTCAAACTGCTAAAAATATTTGTGTGAACATTTGTCATGATGCAATAACTGAAATTAATGCAACACTTTGTTTGGAGTAACTTGAATTTTTGCACACTTGTTGTTACAAGACATTGATTTTTTTTTTGTCATGTCCTTTTTTCGTAACGTTACTAACCAGCCCTTTTAGTTGCCATAGCAATTCTAATATTTATTGGATTGCATTCATTCTTTTCCATGTCATAAACCAGGGAAGGATGAACATGTTTTCAATATGATTTTGACTTGAAATGAATAAATGGTGATTTAGCAGTAAAAATAAATATCTAAATTTGTTTAAATGTAATGTTACTAATCGTGGAATTCCCCAGTTGTGCAAGACACCTTTTTTTGTGATTGTTCAGAAATGAGTTGCCATGGCAACAGTTTTTTATACAAATCATCCAAAAATATGTGGGTTAACCTAACTCCCTCAGTTTTCAGCAAATGGATTCCATGCCCCACCTCGGGGCCCCCAGGGCAGCCCAAACCTCCCAAAATTAAGGAATCTTAAAGGGAGGCAGTCCTGAGATTTTCACTGTACTTAATAAGAAGAGTAAAAAATATAACCTTTTACCAGTTTATACGCTTGGAAATTAAAAACTGTCTCCATACGCGATTTTTTGAAAATAATTCCTGCAAGCAATCGTGTAAGAGCCTGCAAAAAGATGCTACGTCATTCATGCCCTACTCACCAAGTTGACAGCCGTGCCTCTAAAAGCCAATTTAAGTGTTCAAATGATCAGTTGTAATTTTATCATAAAATGTGAAAGTATGTGATTTTATTATTTTAAACAAAATATTTCAAGCTTACTTACCAGGGTATATATAATTCATGAAAAATTGATATTGTAAACATAAATTTATATATATTTCAAAATCAAATATACCATGTACTTGACATCAAATAGGCATGGTCCTTTTCTAGCTTCCGTCCGTGTTGCATACTACTTTGCGTACAAACCACTCTCACGTGCGAATTCTTACCGGTATACTAATATTAATGTACACAGTACTCCGTTTAGCTGAGTTTGGCGTTCAAACCGAAGATAACCTGTGCATTAGAGAGTCGAATTCTTCAAAGAAAATACTGTTTGTATCTCGATATTTCTGTAAGTACTCAGATATCGCCTTTCCTCAAAAAAAAAATACGATGTCTGCCGGGCAGGGTAAACACAGAGGGCGGCAGGGATATGATTTTGCTCCACTTTGCCGTGCACGTCCAGTCGGCACTGGCAGCAGCTAGCTCAGTGGCTCTGTACTGCAGTCCAACCCCGGCTGCAGCCCCACTGTAAATGAAACATAGCTAGCCACCTTCCTTACCTCTCTATAACGCTTCCTTTCCTCGGTTCTCTTCGAAATCAATTGCTCGAGGTGTTTCTGTTTTATAACTCATGTGAGCAAATATGGTCGGGATTGCATCTGGCTTCAGGAGTTTTCTCGGTTTATAACCAAGGGCCACAGCCTGCCTGTCCACTTAAAAACGTTGCTTCTCAAATGGTCCACGCACAGGTAGGTCACAACACGATATCGAGAATTCTTGTAGGCCCTAAGTTTTTTATGTTCGGCTTCGTTGTACCGAGATTTCTCAGCCATACAGCGCACCTTTCATGATACTTTTGTGGGTCTGGGACAGAAGAAACGATTTTCCTGGGCAATTTTCTGCACGATTCGAGCAAAACTACTGCTTGACACATCGGCATGATGTAAGATAGCCCGACCAGACGACGCTGAATGCGGTCGGCGGTCGCCCCTAGCATACTACACTAGTAAATAAATGTGACCCGCTACAACAAAATGATCCTAAAGTCGGGGGAGGTCGATTATTTGAAAATTGCATGACACAATTCCCTAATCTTTCTGCTTTAAATTGATATATAACATGTCTTATAAAAATAATCGACTGCGGAGATATCAATGTTTAAAAGAGCGCATGTCAAGACGTCTGGGAAATCACTGTTTCGAGAAAAGCGCCCTAAAAGTTCTCCTTGCGACGCAATCACAATCAAGAGACACGCAAGTCAGTATTCACCTCCGGACAATAGAAGTTAAGCCCTAGCAACCCCCGAAATGCTCATTCAAACACAGCGTCCGCGGTCTCCTCACCGACCAATCAGTGACCAGGATGTCAGGAGAAGCGGCTGGGCATAGCGCACCCCACCAGCACGCACCAGTCGACTGGGCAGTGTGCGAGCTTCACGCTTCGGTTAGCGGCAAGCAGCAAACTGACCAATGAGATCACTCTGGTCGTTGTTAGGGGCGGAGCCTATGTGATATGTGTGGCGATCAATCAAAATGTTCGAACCAGTTTCTGCTTCGTTGAAACGCCAAAAAAAACATGGCCCAGAAAAACGCTATTTTTTGGTCTTTCCTTTCATCATTTTGCTTCAAAATTTCGACAGATGATAGAAGACATGTCAAACTCTAATAATATGTCAAATTTAGAAAATCGTAAGTTTTGACCAATTTTGATGCTCTAACTTCAAACTCGATTTTCACGGCTTCAACCGTGCGCGACTTTAGGACAATTTTGTTGTAGCGGGTCACAAATGTGTAGAACCGTTTCTACCTACAATCTGTACATAGAGCTAGCTAACTGCATGTGCGGCAACAGGGCTGCAGCTGCGCTGTGATAGACTGGAAAAGTGCGAAGGGCAAACCGGGGTATCTACCGTAGATCTAGTATAGTACCGTCCACACGTGTACTGTGCGAATATACCATACACAATACACACACACATACACACACACTCGCACAGTATATACGTAAAAACAATGTCAAATACTAGTAGCCATCGACTTCTTCATGCATCCAGGTAACTAGGGAGCGTACGGATAACGAGCAGAACACGGCTGGGAAGAGTTGTTGCTCTCCGCCAAGACTTGCTCATTAGCGTATTCACCATGCAGATTCACACTTTTTCAACAAAAATTTACAAGCTTATTTGGTGATTTGAAAGTTTGTTTTTGGTGAAAGTAGTCCATTGGAGGGAACAACAACATATTTTTTTTTTGTTTGTGAGGACTGCCTCACTTTAAAAAGTCTTCTTCTCTAGAACCAGAAGTGATAGAGCTAAGTTAATACAATGAGTTAGTACAATGATGACTGTAGTTTGAAGTTTGTTCATGGCGGAATCAGGGGTGCCCCCTTGGGACTCAGGGGAGGGGGGTGGGGAGGGATCCTTATGGGGCCTTAATTGTGCATTTTCATCTTCCTGAAAACCTCATTATGAATTTTTCACCAAACTTAGCAGGTAGCATCCCTAGTGGGATAGAATTTCAATTCCTTCAAATGGGCACCGTGCCCCACCTGGGGGGGCAACCCACCCCCAGTACAGAATCTGTTAAGATTTTCTGTAGAACCAGAAGTTAATACAATGGGTCAGTATATTGATGACTGTTTGTTTCAAGTTTGTTCTTGGCAGACTCAAGGGTGACTCAATGTTCACCAAACTTTGCAGGTAGCATGCCAGGGGGTTAACATCTCACTTTGTTCAACTGGGCACCATGCTCCCCTTTGGGACCTCTAGGGGCCCAATTCCCCCCCCCCCCCCCCAATCCCCAACATTAAGGAATATTTACAAATCTTCATCTCTAGAACCAGAAGTGATAAAGCAAATTTAAAACAATGAGTTGTACATGAATTGTACATTTTCATCTTCTTGCTGAAAACAACATAATGGACTTTCACGAAACTTGGCATGTAGCATTCCTGGGGGATAGGATCTCAAAAGTGTTTAAATGGGCCCCATGCTTTCCTTGAGGGCCCCAGGGGGCCCAAACCCCCTGAATTAAGGAATATTCAGTAATATTCTTCTCTAGAATCAAAAGTGATATTATGTCTGTCTTTATTTTTTTTTCCAAACTGCATAGTCCAAAATTCTATAAAATACAATGTACTTAGCAGGTATTTTTACCAGTGAGATGGAATATGCCAATGGACACCATGCCCCCAGCTCTCATGCTACCCCCACCCCAAGTTTCCAATTTTCTCAGGTAAGAGTCTGCAAGAATGCATGGAAGATGAATTTGCGATACTTTGGTGAGTTGTTACAGTTATGTGAAACTGTCATCACACATTGTCAAGACATTGTATTATAGACCTATTAAGAGAATCATGCATTACTACAATGGCAGAAGCATACCAGTTGCCACAGTGACATTTTTAGTTTAACCGTGTATAAGAGATTTCTGAACAGGACTTCGGCAATACTTTCATTATTGTCTAGCTTGCATTGAAGGGAAGATAAATGGGTCACCAAAGATTAGATGATGACTAATTCTGGTGCTTTGCCATGGTTTACCTGCACAGTTTACCCCTCAAATAGTGAAACCATTAATTTGAGTAATTGGTGATATCAAAGACAAGAGCATTATTAAATCACTGGCATTGTCACAACACTTCTTCAAGTATGTACAAGAGAAATGGATATAAGTGGGAATTACACTTTTTGCATATTCAATACATAGCCCTGAAATTTTATAATTTTCTTTTTGATTTGCTTATCTACAAGTGACTGAAAAGTGTATGAAGATCGATGATGATATGTCATGCCAGCTATTTCATGTTAAGTTGCGGCCAGTTTTTTTAGAAAATTGATGTTGTGATAGCAAAACTTTCATGGGGATATAAATATTTTACTGTGTTAAAATGCCCCTAGCTCTATGATTGTGCAAACAGCACTTGGCATATTCCCCAGGGAAAGTTAGTACTGAATATGGCTGCTATTCTATTTTGATCTGTGAAATGATGTTTACTTGAAACTCTATTAAATAAAAGTGAATTTTTAACTATATCTGTGTCCATGTGCTTGTTTCTTACACCAGAAGTGTTAGATGGCAGAAATGGTAGAAAATGGTAGAAATATCCATTGCCATGCAACGGAAGTGTGTCCCTTGGATCGTTGAACTGTGGGGGTTAAAAAGTGTGTATGTACCATGACAGAGCTACATACCAAAAGGGAAAAAGAAATATAACAGGGCAAAAGTGTGTCCAGTAGAGTGTGACAGTATGATATTATCAGCAACAAATGGAGCTGGGACTTGCAGTGTTGTTGGCTACAAAGGTGTTTTAATGGCAGTTTCTGATCATCATAGTTGCCAATCAGTCAAACCAAACCTGTAATGTGTAAACATTGTAAACAAGGGATAATGATTATATTTTCATCATTAATGAATACATCAGAATGAATATTTGTCATCCTGGTAGTGAATAAGGTACATTCATTAATATAAACACAGTGAGGTCCACGAGAGGTTTTAGCATGTCGCTGCAACATGCTTAATTTTTTGCACGACATCCTTCAAAACGCGAGACATTCTAAGTGCCATGCCAAAAAAACTGCGACATGCTAAAAATAACTAATTTGCAAATGACTTGTAAGCGTGCTCCTTGTTGAAAGGAGCAGCAGTTTACAAGCACAAAAAGTTATCCACACAGTCACCGCACCGATCACAACAATGCGGCTCAACAACATGGCTTCTCTAGCTGCACACCACCACATCACACACTTGCTCACTCACATGCGCTCTGATTCGGGACCCACACACACGGCAATTTGTGTGAAGTTGCACCTATACTAGCCACTGTACAGACAGCCGACTGTGTGTACATACAAATGTACATGACGGTTTTGTGAGAGGGAGAGAGAGGACGGAAAGAGAGAGTTGGAGGCCAAGGGAGGCTGAGGAAGGCTGACACATGCTCGCTTGTTGTCACGCTTGTTGTCGGGTTACGCAAAAACAAACGATATGAAATGCATGCCCCCTCTGCCAAAGGTTGTATTTTTTTGCTGCTTTGGTTTGTGTGTTCGTTTGTCTGCCTGCGCCTGTCTGTCTCTCTATTCGCAAAATAAGTCAAAATTTGGGAACAGATTAGGATGACATTTTCAGGAACAGTTGGTTGGTAAAATGGCGCAAGGAACAGATGACTAAATTTTGGTAGTGACCAGGATTTATAATACCACCGGAATTCACCGCCAGGATCCAGGATTTTTTGACTTTTTTGTTTTGTATATTTGAAAGGATTTGTATCAATTCTTTAGGAAGCTTGCCATTGGCAATGACGCAAAATTAGATGCGTTCAAAGCATTGCCGCAGAGAGAAAATTACCTCCATCTTTCGTTAAAAAAAAAAAAAGAAAGAAAACGTGCGATGGAGTAAGCAAATGCAAATCGTTTATTTTTTTTTTTTTTGTAGATTCAGTGAGTTGTTTTTGTCCCCGCCGAACGAGTTCGAGCAGGGGACTATGAAACGGGCTCCGTACGTGTGTGTGTCCGTCTGTCCGTCCGTGCGTCCTTGTGTGATCAAAATGTTCAAAATGCTACTCCTTCGCCATTTCGAACCCGATTTTGATTCTGTTTGCTGTATATGATAGCACTACATGGGAGCTTTGAAACTTCTATACAGAATTTCAGTTGTGACCTTTGACCTTGACCTTTGACCTATATTGTACATTTTGCTTCAAAATGCTACTCCTTCGCCATTTCTAACCCGATTTTGATTCCGTTTGCTTTTGATGATTGCACTAGGTGAGGGCTTCAAAACTTGTACACAGAATTTTGACCTTTGACTTCTTTGACCTTTGACCTTGATTTTTGACCTATATTGTACATTGCCTACAAAATGCTACTCCTTCGCCATTTCTAACCCGATTTCGATTCCGTTTGCTTTATGTGATGGCACTAGGTGAGGGCTTCAAAACTTCTACACAGAATTTTGACCTTTGACTTCTTTGACCTTTGACCTTGATTTTTGACCTATATTGTACATTTTCCTACAAAATGCTACTCCTTCGCCATTTGTAACCCGATTTCAAGTCTGTTTGCTTTAAGTGATGGCACTAGGTGAGGGCTTCAAAACTTCTACACAGAATTTTGACCTTTGACTTCTTTGACCTCTGACCTTGATTTTTGACCTGTATTGTACATTTTGCTACCAAATGCTACTCCTTCGCCATTTCTAACCCGATTTCGATTCCGTTTGCTTTATGTGATGGCACTAGGTGAGGGCTTCAAAACTTCTACGCAGAATTTTGACCTTTGACTTCTTTGACCTTTGACCTTGATTTTTTACCTATATTGTACATTGGCTACAAAATGCTACTCCTTCGCCATTTCTAACCCGATTTCTATTCCGTTTGCTTTATGTGATGACACTAGGTGAGGGCTTCAAAACTTCTACATAGCATTTTGACCTTTGACTTCTTTGACCTTTGACCTTGATCTTTTTACCTATATCGTACATTTTGCTACTAAATGCTACTTCCGGCGGGGACATATATTACATTTCTACCTTTCCTTGTTTTATTGAAAAAGCCATGCGTTCCATTTGAGCCTTTTCACTTTCCATGGATTTGTAAACGTCAGTGAATATTCCATTTTCCTTCTCCTGGCCGAAATTAGTAATTCTGTCATGATGGTCTTTCAAGTTCAACGTACGTAATGCTCCACATGCTTCTGGCTTGGTTTGTTAACAGGGTTAGGGGGCCTGCATGCCATGGGCAGAAAATAACTAATCATTCATCGCTGTTCCTAGCTGGTTTACATGCTATTTACACGCTTTTTATGACCACTGAAGTATAAGGTGGGAGTATGCGCGGCATTCCTTTATCTGACACCTGGCTTTCGTGGAAATTTCCACATGCCATGATATCAAGTTTCCCCACTGCCTGTGGTTGTGTGGGTTTTTTTTAATTCTTCATTACGAACATTGATTTGTTCAACTTGAAAAGTGTAGATAATTTGCCTCGAGCATGTGTTTCTTTCTCTTTTTTTTTATTGCAGCGTCGGTAACATTATGTTTTGTTCATCGTCCATGCATGGCAGGGGTTCTTGGGAGGAGAACGATAGGAATGACAGGGGAGAAAATAAACTGAAAGAAGGAAGCATCTTTGAGCAAGCTGTCTTTGTTTTTCTCTACACCAGCATCAGTTAATATCACCACCAAGGTTCATTTTTTTCTTCCCTGCTAGATAACTCAAAAAAGTTTTGAATGGACTTGAATTCAATTTTCTCGGAAATTTTGATAATGTAAGGAATAAATAGTTTAATTTAGGTATAATGATCCATAGATGGGCAGAGTTCTGAGCCCTCTCTCTTCCCCCTTTTCTAGTTCATTATTGAAATATTTGTTCTCCATCACCCATATGAAGTTTGCTCTCCTTTCCATTTCATACTTACATTCCTTTTCTGTCCCAATCACTGCAAATGTTTGAAAATGGATCCGTTTGGGATTCATGAACACAACGTATTAATGTATTATATTAATGTTAATTAGGGAAGTTTGGTGGTTTTTTTTTTTGTGTGTGTGTTGTTTCATTTTTTTCATGCTCTTGCTTCAAGGAGCTACGCTTTTCCCGCATAAATTGATAATGGATACCGCACGCAGAGGCCAACGTTTTGACATGAACAACCAAACATTCTTTATCTATTTATAATAATAATAAAGAATGTCTGGTTGTTCACGTAATGTAAAAAAAAATATTATTTTGACATTTCATGCACTTAACTGTCGAGCATTTTCTTCTTTTTTTTTTTTTACGGGAGAAAGCGAAATGTTATTCTCTTTAGCAATGATGACCTAGGCATACATATCATTTTGTGATGCAGTTTTGATTTTCGTTAACACATGAATTGTTCTCCTTCCAGATCAGTTCTTGATTTAGTGAAAGTAAACAATGTTTTTCACATTCACACAAGGCAGTTTGGTTAGCCAGTGTTCTGTTCACTGCCAGTGAAATTTTGGAATAAAGCGATGGCCCCAAAACGGTGTTTGCTCCGAAATAATGATAGAATAATACTACATTCCTTATTATTCTGAAGGTTCGTTAATCGGAAAATAATAAAGAAACAATATCCCTTAATTTCCAAATGAAATTAGTTTAATTTGTTATTTCGAACATTCTGCCAGTGAAATTTTGGAAAAAAGTTACAGTTTTCTTACTCTGAGGGTTTGTTACTTTGACAGAAAAAATAGTAATGAAATAGTACTAGATTCTTTATTCTGAAGGTTCATTAACAAAAAAATAAATAAAGAAAAAAAATGTCCGTAAATTTCAAAACGAAATCAGTTGTCCTTTCGAACGTTCTGCCAGTGAAATTTCGGACTAAAACGATGGCACAAAACAGTTAGTTTTCGTACTCTGAGGGTTCGTTACTCCGACAGAAATAATAATGATAAAATAATGCTATAGATTCTTTATTCTGAAGGTTCATTAATCCAAAAATAATAAAGAAAAAATGTCCGTTAATTTCACAACGAAATCAGTTTTGTTATTTCGAACGTTCTGCCAGTGATATTTTGGAATAAAACGATGGCCCCAAAACGGTTACAGTTTTCTTTTTCTCTGAAGGTTCGTTAATCCGAAAGAATGATTATGATAAAATACTATAGATTCTTAATTCTGAACGATCGTTTATCGGTAAATGATAAAGAAGAAATGTTCGTTTATTTCCAAACAAAATCAGTTTTGTTATTTTGAACGTTCTGCCAGTATAATTTCGGAATAAAACTTCGGTCCCAAAACGGTTACAGTTTTCGTACTCTGAGGGTTCGTTACTTCGAAAGAATAATGATAAAATAATACTCTGCATTCTTAATTCTGAATGATCTTTAATCGAAAAATGATAAAGGAGAAATGTTCGTTTACATCCAAACAAAATCAGTTTTGTTATTTCAAACGTTCTACCAGTATAATTTCAGAATACAACAACGGCCCAAGACGGTTACAGTTTTCTTACTCTGAAGGTTTGTTATTCCGAAACAATAACAATGATAGATAATACTAGATTCTTTACTGAAGATTCGTTGATAGGAAAATAATAAAGAGAAAAATGTTTGTTAATCTCTGAACTAAATCAGTTTTGTTTATTTTGAACATTCATCTGTAGTACCGACCTTTGCTGTAGCTGTTGTTTTCGATTAACAAACCTTCGAAGTACTCAGTAATGAATCGTTTCACTTTATGATTAAACAAACCTCAGGAATAACGACCATCACTCGTGTAATCATGGAGGTACATTTTTGTACGATATCTCTTTGATGTCATGGCCAAACTACCGCAGTATACCCAGAAAGGAAAGTGCAACGATGTTCCGAAAGTTCTCGCTTCTCGCGCATCTGCATGCAATAGGACTACTACGTGGTCGAGCAGATGGCGAGAAAGCAAAAACACTACTAGTACACGGCGCGCGTTGTTGCGATGTATAGACATTGCTAATTACTAGTATATTGCAACGGTGAAACAGGAAAGGCCTAAAAGAAAACGGAGCCTTCACCATCGGCACCTACTTCGCTTTCATTTATTATTTAGGAACTGCTGCCAACAAAAGGTATGGAGTTTTTGCATTGTTTCTGTGAGAATATGCCCCTCACAACGCTCATTACATCTCCGTGAAAATGTCACATTTAATGGCATTTTCAGCTGCGATTTATCTGTGTTGAGCATTAGCGAAGGCTTCCGCGCTTCGCTGATGCGATGTTTCCGATCCGAGCTAGATGAGAGCCAAGAGACTACTGAAATATTGGCCACATGCGGGCTGCATACTTTCCCCCCTCATACCATTCCCACTGAATTGGACGGGTAACTTTGTGATTTCATGATAATGCAGCAATCAGAAATTAGCAAGTTTTAGTACTGCTGCCTCTGCCAGTGCTTCTTTTGATACTAGTAGTATACAAATAGTGAATGGTCACGAGTGCAATGGTACGAGATTTCGCACGAGGTGAAAGATAGAGGCGCTCTATTCAACGAGGCGAAGCCGAGTTGAATAGTGCGCCTCATCTTTCACCGAGTGCGAAATCTCGTTCCATTGCACGAGTAAAGACCATACACTATTTGATTTATACAACGTCCAAGTAGATCTTTTTGGTCTAAGTAGGCCTAGAAGTCTATAGGGCCTATATGTATGAAAAATATAGCCATACTTACATGTGGATCCACTGCGATTCTCTTTCTGGCTTGTGCAATCAGTGTCGATACAGGTCACAGCTATACTAGCGCTCGTCATACACGTACACTAGCACTACGTAGGCCTACGTACGCGCATGCATGTACCGCACACGTACCTGCGCTAGCTGCATGCGATCCTCAATATGCAACACACAGTACACGCAGTACCATACAATTTCTCGAACCGTGGAATAGAACAAAAAAATCGAACCAAGTTGCACGCAAAAATAGAACCAAAATTGCACGGCGCGTTGAATGGAGTGCTTATTTAATATCACATCACCAACAATCCTCCAATCAAATTACAAGGATCTACTTGGACGTTGTATAATACTAGTTATCATATTGAAAATATATTCAAAAGGTCTTAGGAGTAAGGACGATATATTAACATTTCAAGAACAATTTAAAATCTTATGTCATAGTGAAACAATAATTTTTCAAATATATTAATGATTTTTATCCTGGCATTGCAGAGTGATCATGGAGATTGGTGATCAAAGTGTTCAAAATAAGGCTAAGATAGCACCAGAGAGCATCTAGAACCCTAGAGCTTCCAGGGCCCTTAAGCGGGCCCTGGACCCTGGCCGCAAGGGACTTCGCGCGCACATACTTTCACGCGCAAGATCACTTTTTTCCCCTGCGACATGCTAAAATTTCAAGTTGTGGACCACCCTGTAAACAGTCTTAGATCAGTAGATGTGTTCATTTGTGATAGTAAACATTTCTTCAAATGATGGTGCATTTATCAACATTCAAATAAGTCATACTACTCCAACTCAGTCAGTCATATTAACTAGTGAATGGTTATACTTCTGATCATTAATTGTCAATGAGCATTTGTTTTAATTGCACCCTAATGGTTATTCCATGACAGACATGTATTTACAGTGACTGATGCAAAATTATACAGGTTTCTCTCAAAGAGTTAATTTTATATCAGAAGATGCTGCTAAAGACTCTAATGTTCAAGAATTTCCATGGGCTTAAAGCTCCAGTCACAAAAACACGGATCCTCAAGGATCTACACGACAATCCCTGGATTATGCCAGCGATGATCCGGGGAGTTCCGGGATAGTTTTGCCCTTGATGGAGCGTCGACGAGCGTTGATGACTGTACACACGGTATCAACACGGCAGCTACACAGATAAGGCCGGAACAGAACGGCATCTACACGGCGCTTACACGGTTCATGTCGGAAGAGCACGGCATCTACACGAACCACACGGGCAGACAAAAATCTGCCATATAAAGCGAGCTGATTTTAGGTTTTCATCAATCTTCTCATTCTCATCAGGTAGGGATCATGTAGATCCCTGTTTATCCCTGTAATACTGTGTTTGAATGTGATAGTCCGTGTAGTTGCCGTGTGGCTGCCGTGTAGGTCCGTGTAGCTGCCTTGATGATCCGTGACTGTCCTTGGACTGCCAAGGATACTCAGGGCGCCTACACAACCGTTCCGGGTAGCCACACATGCCACACGGACCTTCACAGCAACTACACGGCAGCCACATGAACCATCCCGGATTGCTCTGCCAACAGGCCAGTCCCTGGATGACGCCAGATGTTTTTGACCTCCAAAAGTTGCTGTGTTAGCCTCCTGCATGTCCCTAGACATATATATATATATATATCAGACCTGTTTTAGAATATTGTGCCCCACTTTTTCATTCAAGTCTTACAAAAAAACACACAGAGGTTATAGAAAAGATTCAAAAACGTGTATTGAAAATTATATTAGGTTGTAATTATGCTACATATGAGGAGGCCCTGCAAGTGTGCAATTTATTATCTTTAAAAGAAAGGAGAATGAAATTGTGCTTAGATTTTGTTTTGCAACTAGAAAAGCACCCCATTTATTCATTGTGGTTACCTGATCAAAGAGACGTTAATATCAACCTAAGAAATGTTACAAAATATTCTCAATTGTATTGTAAAACTGACTAGTTTAAGAAAAGTGCAAATCCGTATTTTATTGATGTACTGGATGATTATCTTAGTGATTTGTAGCAGATTTTTTATTCTCAGTGCTGTGTAATGTGTATGTAATTTTATTTTTATAGTTATGTGTTATAGGAGTTTGCAGGGAAGTTGGTAGGGGAGAAGAATGATGTATTTGACCAGGAAATATTCTATTGTATGTACAATGTATGTACACTAGAAAACCCCTCTCTTGCCACACTGCACCCAAACAAAGTCTGGAATTTTTGTGTGTGATCCCACTTTTAATCTTGGGTCATATTGTAACCATAGGGCTGCGGTATGTACAAAGCATACCCATGCTGTAAAGTAGACACGCTCTGCTTACAGCTGCAAGGAGGCGACACCTCCCTAGTCTTTGAGATGGTTGCTGGATACGTGTACTCAGAACAAGTGTGTGCCTGAGTTGTGCTCAGTTTTGTGTGCATGACGGTGCTTGTGTGTGTAGCTGTAAATATGAGTGTGTGTGTTTCCCTGTGTGTGAGTGTATGTATGTAAATGTGTGAGCGTGTGTGTGTCTGTGGGCTTACTTCGTTCCATCGGATGATCATGTTCGCGTCGGGTGGTCGCGTTACCCGACATTTCGTAAATAACATGCCCTAATATACGAAGGGTCGGGTAAGGAGGGGTAAAATAATCACAATTTAATACAGATAATCCTTGACATAAGGCTGATCGTTTAATGCGACTATTTTATGTAAAAAAGTGTCATTCAAGTGATGAAGTATCGGGTGAATCAGGGACGGTGAATCCAGTGAATAAATCAAAGCAAAAGACATCAAACAAGCCACAAAATAGCACAAAAATTGATGGCAATAACAAATAAAAGAGTATAAAATATTCTCAGAAACATAATTCTATGGCTAAATAAAACAATAGTATTACAGGATGGAGAATACGATGCACAAAATATGGAAAAGCTTTAGTGTTCCTAGCTAGGCTCTATACTTCCGATCAAAAAAGCAAATCTACAAGCATTGACATAATTATGAAGAGTTTTATTGCAAAACGCACTAACTCCATTCTTGTTAATTTGATTGATTGATTGATTGATTGATTGCTTTATTGTCCACTCTGGAAATTCTTTGTACATCGGATATCACAGCAAAATAAACATTAAATACATCACAGGTACACCACAGATATATCACAGAATACGAATGAAACTAACTCATACTAACATACAATATATAGCATGTGCAGGGCTCCACACTAACTTTTATTTTTGGTGGCCCAATCGGGCCACCAAAATAATTGATTTTTATTTTTTGTGCCTCGAAAGTAAAATCTGGTGGCCCCCCCCCCCCCCAAAAAAAAAAAAAAAAAATCAAGAAAAACTAAATTGGTCCTAGTGTAAGACAGCAAAGCCTATCTCCTTCTTTCCAGTTTCTAAGTTTGTTAATGTACATGTACCTCAGTTTGGTTAGGTTCTTAGGTTGTCCCACATCTCATTAACCTGTATTCTATTTCTGTCCCACCACTCTTATTCCTTCCCCATCCATGTTATTCCTTTCCCATTCATGTTTACAGTTATCACCTCAGCTTGTTGTCACATCTGATCCTTTATCATTCCATGTCTGCAGTTCTCACCCCAGCTTCTAGCCACAGTCATCCGGTGTGTTTCCATTGGTTGTCTCATGAATTGGGTTCTTTCATTTTAGTTGGTCTCTTCCATTTCTGTTACTCCTATTGGTCCTCTTAGTTTATTTAGATATGTAAATATGTAAATACAGTTTATGCAGATCATGTTCATGATGTTGAGATTTGCTGAGGGCAGGTCAGCCTGATAATAAAGCAGTGTGCTCCTCAGGACTTGAAACGTGCAGGCCTCATGGTTACAGTCTGTGTCCCTGACCCTGTAGCTATCTTACACTAGTAAACATATAGAAAAAGAAATATTAAGTATTACTGAAGTGATACAGGTACCCATGGTATGTTTAAAATAAATGAATAGAAAATTCAATCATCTTACCATTATTCTGAGTTCTAAGATTTAGCAAATGGGCTTATAGATTATTATAAAAGTTGATGCTTATATTAAGTGGTCAAAACTTACATTTGTAAGTTGATAATAAAGTGGGGGCATTTGAAGATATTGGTAAACATCCGACATTTTTTTTGGCATTGTAAAGAGCTGAAAGTTACCGTTATTATTTCTGATTAAGTAAAAGCAATCATCTAACATTTACTAGTATTTTAACACCTTACAGCAGCCTAATGTTGTATATACCGTTAATCATTTTCAAATGTAAAAGCTAATGACTGACATTCATTTTAGTATCTTACGGAGGTGAATGTTAACCTTATTCATTTCGAACGTAAAAGGGCAATTCCGTATTGGAGGGGCAAAAACAGCAAAATTCAAAGTAAAGTAAATGCTCAGAAATTTAAGTTTCCCATACAGACCGATTGTGGTATTTACGGAAACAAAAAACCCTTTTCCAATAACTTTCCTCGTTTTTGTTGTACACACTTTCAAAGTTGGAAGACTTTTAATTGTATTTATCTAAAATTCTACAATATCAAATGAAAATTTAAAATGAAACAACTTAAATATCTCTCTACTTTATCCATATTTCCACATTTTTCTTCTTTTGCTTCAACAATCACATTTTATGAAGCATTCAGTCACTCTCATTATGATATCTTTTGGAGAAACTTTCCAAATCTACTGACAAATTGACGTAATTCCGTTACTATAAAATTGAAAAAAGTTTTTTCCCGAACAAACTAATTGTAAACTGTAATTGTGGTAACGGAATTACATGGTAACAGAATTACACACACATCTAATATGGAAAAGAATGACTTAACCTACTTTCATGCCAATATGTATGTGAAGTGTTCATGACAAAGCTTCAGGGCATTATCCTCAAGCTTAATGTTGTTAGTGATTGGCAGTAAAGGAGTGAAAGTTGAAATATTATGATACACTGACATGACTCAGAATAGCTGAATGCCTCTGACAGTGAGTCTTGACATCAGGGTACATGCTTGACAGAAGTGCTAGAAGTCTCCTTACTTTCATCTTTTCTCATGTACAAGAACTCCATGGAGACTGTGCTGATGATTTAGGTTTGCTAAAGATACTCATTCTCAAATGTCAAATATTTAGTTAAGACCATATTATGAAAGAGCAGACTCTAAGCTTTAAAATGATGTATAACTCAAATCAAATGGACTCTCCTAACCTATCTAAATATTGGACAGAAAGAACAAACTCAGGAAAAGTCTGAACTGAGAAAAGAGGCTGTGAAGTACAGTGTCTATTCAAGCGCTTAATCTTTACCAAACCGTGCTGGCTGTGCGATGAATGGGAAAAAACAAAACAAAACCAGGAAGTAAACCACCAGAGTAACAACAATGAAGGGATTATCAGATTAAACTGAAATTAAGCATGCCTCATTAACCTATTCTGTCCATGATTAATGCCAACTTTCAAAGCAGTAGCACTATCCTTTCAAAAGTTATTAGAGTTGAAAATGAAGAGTGTGGACAAGGTTTTTCAGAAATGAAAAAGGGATTCTAAAGACACACCTAATCACACAATTCTACCAAAAATATTCGAGATAAACTGCTAAAAAAACACACTTTCCTGCCCGTTTTATGATACCAAATTTGAGCATAATGTAAAAGAAGACCCGCTCTTTCAGAAAATATGAAAAAGTCAAGTTCGGCTAGGTTGACCCATTTCACTTATTTTCAGTCCTCACTCAAAATCAGCGTGTGCGACTTTATGTTCGTTTTGAGGTGCACGGTCACATATAATCCGAGAAGTATCCCCATCGAGTATAACTACAATGGACTTCTCAGATTGACAGGCGAGCCCACTCAACTCGGAACCCACAAGCGCGTACAGACCCTACAAAAGCCCCCTGCCTCAGAAAAGTGCTCGGCACTAGTCACAGGCGGGCGCGTCCGTGACCCGACCGGCTTTCCTGACGGTGCCTCTTGATGCATAAATGGCCACAATAACAATTGTTAATAAAGCAAACATTCCGAAATACAACCTTCCCTACGAGTATGACATAACAAGTGGAAAACATCTCATGTACTGTATAAACTACATCTGCGCAGAGGCCCAGAAATGAACAATTTCCGCCACACGGGCACAGCCCGCCGCCACTGCACAGGAGAGCCTTACAGCAGTAAAAGGGGGTACACAATAAAGATCAACCCACAAACATATTTTTTTTTTGGTTTCACACTTCATTAGTCTAGAAAGCACTTATCAGAACAAGAGCTACTTTACACCCAAAAAGTATTATATGACTAATACTAGCCCCAGAAAACATTAACATAACATATATACTACCACTCTTGGGAGTTATCTAACTAAAATTTATCTCATGGATCTTTCATTACCAACATCATTTTCCAGTGTCTATTTCAACAACTTAAACACAGCTGTTAATGGTTTTACAAAACCCGAGTACATAAATGTATCAATCAAACGTGGTACATATTGACGTGCCCATGTTATTGTGAGTGAAAAAGGCAACAAAAACGAATCACTGCTAGCTTACATAACGGTTGTTATAGGTATAGCCAAAGTCAGAGTGCATACCTGTATCAATAAAATTTGTGGTACATACTGGTGTGCCCACATTATGCGAGTGAAAGAGGCAACTGGCACATAGAAAAACAAAAACAAATCACACCTAGCTCATATCATGTTGGCTATTCCGCTTCTGAGGTCTTTTAAAAATAACGCTATATCCCAATAAGTGTATATAAGTGTATATGCCGAAGAGTGGCATCATGATGTCGGATGGCTTGATGCATAATACAGTGAAACCCCGTTATAACGAGGTCCGTGGGACCGGCGATATCACCTCGTTATAATCGTATGCATCAAAAACAAAGAAAAACATAAGCATGACGTCATATACTCATCAATGAAACTTCAGAACATATCCTTTGTGTTGTTATTATACAATTATTGAGCATTATTATTGAGAGAATAAAGGGAAATTATTTGTGAAGTAGACAAAGAAATAGGGGCTGAAATGATAATTTAATTCTTTATTGTAATTCTTGTTTGTTAAGCTTTTTCTAAACACCAGCGCAAATATATAGAGTAACATACAGGCCTTGTTTACTGTAACTTGCTAGGTATTTTTACGCTGTTGGTGCCCAGCGGGAATGCGATGATTTCATGAATCATTTCGGCTGTAATCTTGTACAATGTATGATCGTTGCGCCCAAATGGATAAAAAATGCGTTCTTTATTTTCTTCCGAAAATCCCTTCGCATTTTGTATGACCGTTCTTGAAAAATATGCGACAGGATTGAATGTGGGAGGTTGTCATCCTTTTTACGCAAATCTGTACCTGGTAGACCATTCTAAAAGAAAGAAAAAAAAATCACCATTGTGAAATGCAGTGTTAAAATTGTGATAATGAACAAACCCAGATCTATTCAAACTAATAAATGCATTTGTTCTTTTTCTGATTTAGGATAACATGCGTCATTCAACTTTTTTTACGCTACTGTCACCTGGCAAGATTGCGATGATTTCAGAGTAACATACGTGCATTGTTTACCGCTAACTTGCGAAGTATTTTACGATGTTGGTGCCCAGCTGGAATTCGATAATTTCATGAATCATTTGGCTGTAATTTTATACAATGTATGATCGTTGCGCTCGAAGGGATTAAAAATGCATTATTTACTTTCTTCCGAAAATCTCTTCGCGTTTTGTACATCCGTTCTTGAACTGTTGAATGCGTTTGTTTCCTTTTCCGAGCACCGATTAAGTACACTGTAGGTTAACATGCGTTATTCAACTATTTTTACGCTACTGTCACCCGGCGAGATCGCAATGATTTCATTTATTATTTCGGCTTTAATCATACACACTCATATTTGAATTATCATTCGTTAAATGATAATGAACAAATCCAGATCTATTCACACTAATACATGCGTTTGTTTCTTTTTCTGAACACCGATTAAGTAGCTTAACATGCGTTAATCAACTATTTTTACTTTGTCACCCGGCGGGATCGGGGCGATGATTTTATTATTTCGGCTTTAATCATCCAAACTCATATTTGCTCAAACCCAGCAAAAGAACTGGAAGTCGGAACTAAAATTGGAAAGGATATAATGATGAGTTACACACGCATTCCAATTGTCAATTTTTGGTCACAATTGTCGCTACATGAAAAGTTTTTGAATGCATTATCTATTTTTTTCTCGTTGCGCTGTGGTCTGACCTCGTATCACGCACGCGTTTCTTGCGAAAAAGAAAATCGAATGATTATGTTTAATAATTTAGTTGGAACATCGGAAGGTATTCCTGTGTCTTATCGCATGATTAAGAAGAAAACATGGAAGGAACAGGAAAAGATGTAGATAGCATGAATTTGGTTTTCAATGTTTCGTTTGTCGCGTGTTTGAAAGCGGCAATATGGTCAAGAAATGGAACCTCGTTATAATCGATCAAACTGCCTATGTTTTTCTTTATCATGATTTACCGAAATTGTCCTCATAACCGAACTCGTTATAACCGATTCGTTCTGCCATAGGTTTACACGCAAAGGAAAACAGGACCGACGCGATCACCTCGTTATAACCGAACTCGTTATAACGGGGTTTCACTGTAACAGAAGCCCCTGCTTGCCGACACCATGAGCGTGCTCACTTGTTCATAGCAAGGTGAATCCTATCAGCCCGATTCTGGTCGGAATCGGCAAAATGGGCATATGTCCTCCTTGGCAGGATTTCCGACCAAACAATTATTGCCTCTGGAAGAAGTTGCTGCATTTTAAACATTGACTCTGAGACCAGCTCCATCAGTGCCTTGTCCGGCAAAAGCCCGATGTCGTTTGTACCCGCGTGAATGATGACGTGTGACAAGTTGCAGAAGTGCTGAGACGAAAGAATCGATTCCAGCCAGCTGTGAACCTGGCCGAGGCGAAGCCCCCTATATTCTCTCCATTAGACTGGAGCCCGTTGCCTCATTGCTTGGACTCCCCCTTGACTGGCAAATATCCCGGCCCAGTACGCTATTGAGTCCCCAACTACCAGGGTCGTACGCCGGCCTCGCCTGCCTGCAAAACAAAGAAAACTATCACCCGGCAGCGTCTAGCTCAACCAAATATTTGCACCATGTGCACCAGCATTCGTATATAATGAAATTCTCCTTACTTTTCGACAAGATTAACCATTACTAAGCTGGGTTAACCTTACTAAGCTGAGATAATCATATTTGAACTGCTTTATAATCTAACAACATATAGATTTACAAAAGTTTATGTGCTCAAACTGAACTTTATTGAGCAAACCCTTCGTTAATAAGCATAAAACTGTATATACCAATGTCACAAAACACATATCCACTATCATTATTACTAGTAATTATAGAGACATAAATCTACGAACATATCCATCCCCAACATGTAAGGAATGTTCTGCCCCAACCAAATTTATGCGAATGTAACGTTTATTTATATCTGTCACCCAGTGCCACCTTCGCTGGATTGCCTGTGAGTCGAAACCCGCTACTGCAGATGACGCGGCAGCGCCTATTCGGAATGAGCAGGAGGTAAAACACGGCTCTGGCATACATTAGCCCGACCAGACGCTGTATTCGCACAGCGTACTGGTTAGTACGCTGTGCGAATACAGCGTCTGACCAACGAGGCTTGCACCTTGAAAGTGGAGAACCACAACACGACTACAAAACTTATTAAAATTTATACGTTTCTTATAAAAAAAATGGATACGTTACTCACGTTAAGTGCATGCTTGTATTACAGAAGGTTCATATGTCCATAGAGAGCCCTCACGATAAGTCCATTGAACAAAAAATGGCACTTTCTAACGCAGTAGAACAGCGAAGGAGTCCCCAACCGTCGGGGTTCATCGTTGCAGAATTCAGAAATGGTGAGTGACTACTCAGCAAATTATGCGCTCGAGCGACTGCCCACACACTGCCACATTGTCTGCTCGAAGGCTCACCTCAGACGCTGAGAGAGAGGCACTGGTAAATTCACCAACTTTCAAAAATTCGAAAATGCCACTAGGCAACAGGCTCGAAAAAGCATGGCATCATAGAACGTACAGAATGCCGAAAACATGAGATCACTTTTTTTCAGTATTGAAATCGTGATAGGACAGCGCGAATCGGCCCTCGAGCAACGTCGCTGGCAACCACTTAACAAACAACTGACTACGAAATGCTTTGTTACATCAGGGAGTCCTTGCGCCCGCAAATGAAATGACAGACCGGAAACATGTGTAACAATAGTGGAGGCTGCATAATCTTGCAACGATGAATAGAAAATACACAACGCTACCTGTTCATATGAATATGGTGTATACGATCCGGGAAAATAAATTTATATGAATTTACTAAATGCCTCCTGAGCCTGATGATAAACTACCTGAGTATTGCGGACCCTAGATGCATCCATTAAGTCCGACCACTCTTGTTGAAGATCTCATAAAGATTGTTAGGCAGCGGACCTGGTTCCAATGTGCCTCCAGTGCCAGCAGACGGAAACGCTCATTCTGGGAACGAGAAAGAGCATCCGCGATGTTATTATGAGCCCCTGGGACATAACGAGCTCCCAAAACGTATGTTGTGCTGCAAGCAAGTGACCACTACCTAACTAATTAACCCCATGATTAAAGGGCATTTCAACATCTGAGAATTGATTACTACAACAGTTTGATTATCAGGCCAGAACGACACACGCTTAATTCCATTTGTGAGTCCCATAACAGTAACGCGACTACTATGGGGAAGAGCTCCAGTAATACTATGGAATACAAAGGGACATGTACATCGTCTGGCCACCTCCCCTGTGTTCATTTGCCTTGAAAGTAAGCACAAAAACCAATGCTCCCAGGTGCATCTGTGTAGAAATGGAACTCGTCATTGCTCCATGTATGGTGATCACTAACTGCGATCACTGACCCCATACGCATAGCGTAATGGGGCTGCAGACTGTAGCATTCAGGATCATGACAGGGTAGTATCGCGGATAAATATCAACTTAAAATCGAAAAATTTCTTCAATTTGAAGACTTACCAGTGAAGTTGAAGTATTGACAGCAGGCTTCGGGCAATGTTTGGTTCTGCCAATAGTCCCTTTCTGTTCGAATTGATGACTTAATGTGACTCGGTCGAGAGGAACCTGGAAGGCTACACTGAATTGACGGCCAGCACATTCGCACAAATTTCAAATCCATTGACCAAATAAGATGTCTGTTTGCGCATGCGCTGGCCGTCAAGTTAGTGTATGTAGCTCTCCCTGGTTCCTCTCGACCGAGTCATCACTTCGAGCAGACTTCATTAAGTCATCACTTCGAGCAGAAAGGGACTATTGGCAGAACCAAGCGTTGCCTGAAGCCTGTTCTCAATACTTCAGCTTCACTGGTAAGTCTTCAAATTGAAGAAATTTTTCGATTTTAAATTGGTATTTATCCGCGATACTACCTTGTCATGATCCTGAATGCTACAGTCCGCAGCCCCATTACGCTATGCGTATGGGGCTGCTGATCGCAGCGAGGTGATCACAGAAAATGACCCTGCAGTTAAAGCTGCACAAAAACTGCTGCCAAGCTTGCAGGTCCTCCCGCTCTCCTCGAGAAAACCGGACCTTATAGTGCTGCTCGCGTACCCCACAATGGTCAAGTCTATTAAATGCCTTGGCTTAGGAATGCTCGACCCAGAGCCACTGCCCTGCATACAAAGTTGAGACTATCGATGACCAATTGCAAAACCTGACATGTCACCTTTTCCTTATTCAAATTGACTTGTAAAATATCGACAAGAGATGCCACCTTATCTTGCGGTAGGCCCCTACGCGTACTAAGGAATCAATGGAATCGATCTGCAGACCAAGGAATGTAATCGATGTGATCGGTCCCTCAATCTTCTCATACGCTATTGGTATCCCAAAGCGCTCGCATGTTGCCTTAAAACTACACATCAAATGCCTACATTCGACCTCTGATCTACCCAAAAAAAGGAAGTCATCAAAAAAATGCAGTGTATTTCTGGAACTGGCAGCTACCCGACAACAATATCCCACAAATGAACTGAACTTCTCAAATACGGAACATGCAATTGACCACCCCATAGGCATACACTTATCATAGTGGAATTTACCATCAATATTCATACCTAGTAAATCAAAATCATCTGGATGCACTGGCAACAGGCGAAAGGCTAATTTTAGGCGTGTGGGCCTACAGTGCACCAGCTGTCATCAGCCACGTACAGCTCGCTATCCACCACCGCCCAAGACCTATAGTGGGTTCCCGTTCTTGCCCCAAGCGAAACTGGGTATATTGCAGGTTTCTGATTATTTGTTTGTTGATTTTTTTTTGTTGGAAACCTGAACCTCCATCTCAGTCAATACTGTACCATCCATTTAATCTTGAATGCCTTCCCTTTTCATGATAGCGACTTCGACCCCAAAACAGATCTTCTGTTTAAAGAAAGTAGAGTGCATGCAAAATATGGGGTATCAAAAAATCACATAAATTTTTGACTTCTAATAATACCCTAACTTGAATATCCAAACAGTGCATCTGTGTCCAAAATCTGATGTTCCACAAAAAGGTTACATTTTCTCTTCGTACACATTAAGTTTCATACATACATGTAGACCCTATATGCATTTTTTTAATGGAAAATACATATTACATGCACATGTAAAAGGTGTGAAGCCAATATGGCAAGGGAATAGACAGGAATTAGAGGAGATAAGAAAATGAAAAACAGCTACACTACCTGTAACATGAATTGACAGGAAACAAACAGAAATATGGTTTAATGTACCCCAAAATGAAATCTATGTAAAATAAAAAGTGAAAAGGGTAAAAGCTACAAGCAATGCTTTTTAGTGGACCTCTCAGTTCTCATTTTTACCCTTCAAACATAACTTTGTAATTCCAGTATGTGTGCATATCTTTATTAGTTTGTTGATTACCACTGATCGTCATAATTTGTAATGTAAACAATGCTTATGATTGAATTTTTGATTTACTTCGTGATATATGTTTTGTTGAAAGAAAAATGAGAATGAAATAAATAAATGAAATAAATGAAATGAAATCCACATGTACAGCT
This sequence comes from Diadema setosum, assembly GCF_964275005.1. Classification (NCBI taxonomy): domain Eukaryota; kingdom Metazoa; phylum Echinodermata; class Echinoidea; order Diadematoida; family Diadematidae; genus Diadema; species Diadema setosum. The sequence continues at coordinate 34,106,070 of NC_092685.1, read as the reverse complement.
CCATCAGTCCCCTGCACACACATTAGCAATTTGTTTGCAAACTAAGCAACATTCTTTTTTTGAAGTACAGCTGTACAATCATTTTCTTGTCAGAACAAAGCTCACTGAAAAAGCATGTTTATCCACGCTGTACCCTACCAGCAAAACCTCCCTCTCTCTTCCTTCCCACTTCAAGCAGTCTCTTATAAATGTAGGGCCTGTAACTACAGTAGTATGGTGCTCTTTCGTTGAACTATTCTTTGAAGGTTTATCTAAATAAAGGCTAATCGCACCACACTGTCTGTGCAACGGCTCCAGATGATCGACTCGTACGTATGTGTGCATGCATGCTATTTAGCTAATACATTGTACAGTCATTCATTTCTTCGCGCCACTTGTACGAGGCTATAATATGATTCATTTAAAGGGACACTATCAGAACATAAGAATAGGTTTGTCATTTATATTATTTAAGAAATGAAGAAATAGCTTGCTTAGATTTTTTTAGTTTGGTATAGGCATCCACAATGAACAGATATTATTTTGTTTTTTATGAGGCCTGCTCGCACAACCCGGATAGGATCGGCGGTTGCGGAACGTTTCTGCGTACTGCCTATTGTGCGGTATATTCGTTCCGGCGGAACCAATCGACTGAATTCGGCCAGTATATCGGTTCCCCCGGAACCCGGAATGGATCGCGTGTGACACCAGCGTGTACTGGGTTCGGGAGCACTCCGAGCAATCCTCCTTGCTCCTGTCGGTGCCGGAGGAGTGCTGGCCGATGTTGCACCACGTGGGGTTTTCCGCAGTGAACATTTTGGCCAATGTTTTGGCATCTTGCCAAATCTACTAACAAGAGTTGACAGTTTTGTATCCAAAAGAATAGATCTATACTAGAATGGTACCCAATATTCCGTAGGGATAATGAAAGACGTAGTGCTCCTATAGATACTAAACGACAATTAATGAAACAGCAGACAGTATTTATAATCCAGAACCCTGTACAGCTGTAGTTCAATAAGGAAGTTAAGTACTGAAACAAACAAACTGCCCAGTGAAGTTTAAGGGCTTGTGCCCATCGTAGTTGTACTAGCACTGGCAGTGGTAGCATAAACAGTGCATTTGATTTGTCCTTTATTCAGCCTGAATAGATATAGGCTTCTATACAATTGCCATAAATAAGTTTATGAAAGTTGACAGCAGGTTGGAATTCTGAAAGATGTGTATGTAATGTTCAGATTACATTATTTATTTAGAATGCATGTTGCATTAAGTAATTAACAAGTTTGTGATAATATTACTCAAACAGTGATAATAATGGACAATTTGTTGTAGAGCACAAGCTACATTTAAGTCTCTGAGCGCTAAGTAATTATGTTAAATTGGTGTATATCAATTTGGTTGAAGTTGATACAAGTGTAATTAAAGGCATAATTTACCATTTGCAGATGAAAGCATTAGTGCTTTGAAATAGTTCTAAAATGTGAGTTAGGGATAGAAACAACCACTGTCAAAATTTGAATCCGTATAATCGATGTTAAGTGTTGTTAAATACACAAAATGTGAACAATAGTTATAATAAAAATGTTTCCAGACTAAACCGTATACAGTTACGGTTTACTGAGAAAAACCCTGATATCTCCTTATATTTTAGGTTTTATTGCAAATATTTAATATGGTAGGATGTTTTATGATACAACAGACCTACACATATGCATCAAATGTGATATCTTGAACATTTTTGAAATCACTGCTCCCAAAGGTAAACTGGACCTTTAATATAAATGTTTCTTCTGTGTTTCTGTTAAAGTGACCCACTACACTTCACTTCACTACACTAAGCGTACACTTCACGTCATGTCACTTGACATCGCTGTGATATACACACATCACACAGATGACATTATGCCGCTGTGAGCTGAGCCGGATAACTGAATAAAGTCACCTTAGTAGCCAGTGGAAAGCAAAGGACTGCGTCTATAACAAGTGTTATGATTCAGATTCTGACTGTGCGTGTATATGAACAGTGCGTTTGCAACGTTAAAAATCTACAAATGTAGTAAGGTCCTGCAGACAAGGCTACATTTTTAAGTTCACAACTCTTCAGCTCAACTTATAACTCCAACTGAAGTCACACTCTTGAAACTACATGGACAGTTTCATGATGGAGAGCACCGAACATGGATCTGAAATCTCTCAACCAGCTCAAGATGAGGTTAAATCATTGCGACAGTCCTGTCAAGGTTACCTGGGTAGCCTTACTAAAATGTACAAGGAACTAGAGGTTCTTATGGCGATGTTTGATAACAAGGATGCAGTTTTGAAGAAGAACAATCAGCTTGAAAGTGTATTCCAGCTGTATGAAGGCAGATTCAGAGAATATCATAGCAAGCTAGTTGGTGCTGATGCGGAAGCTGTATTAGAGAAATTCGAACAGAGCAAACAGAACATAGAGGAGTTTCGTGGCAGACTGAAGGACTGGAAGGAGGCTGAAGAGAGGCGTGGCGCTGAATCGGTTCGACATGATGACAACGCTTCTGTGAGGTCTGCGACCACAACTAGCAGCCAGTCATCTCAAAGGAGCAGTGCGAGTTCATCGTCTACAAGGCTGAGGGAGGCAAAAGTGAAAAAGGAACTTGCCAAACTCAAGAAAGTGCAGTTTGAAAGATCACATGGGGTGAAATTGGAACAGTTTAAGTTGGGTCAGGAGTTAGCTAGGATGGAGATCGAAGATGGGTTAACAAATGCAGAAGTAGAAGAAAAGTTGTGGGAAGAAGAGGTAGTTAAGAACTTCATTCAGGTGAACCTCTTCAAGAAGTTCATGTGCAAAATCATGATGTTCAGGTAGAGAGTACAAATCATGAATCTTCTCCGGCAGTAAAGAGAGAGCTTAATCCACATGCCCCAGTTTTCTCAAGTAGAGAAGTCAAATGTCAAAATGATGCTGCTACTCTTGAGAATAATATGTCTCACATGTTTCAGGCCTTTAATTTGGCAACAAACATGCCAAAACCAGAACTGGTGACATTTGGTGGTAATCCAATAGAGTACTGGAGTTTCATGAACAATTTCGATGTAGTTGTAGCAGACATGGCATGTGACGACCGTATGAGACTAACATACCTGATACAATATTGTACTGGTAAGGCTAGACAAAGCATTTAGAATTGTGTTCTGTTGGGTGCAAAGGAAGGTTATCGTAAGGCCAGAGAGATTTTGGCTGAGCAGTTCGGCCAACCATACATTGTTTCTCATCCCCATATACAGCAGGTTTTGAATCGATCACAGGTGAAGCCGAACGATGGAGCGAGACTGTGGGACTTGGCAAGGGACAAGTGCAGGTGTCAAATGGTCCTCTCCCAGATGGGATATTCAGCCGATATGAATAGTTTCGACAATCTCTCCAGATCCAAGACCTCATACTAATGCACCTACAATCTGAATGGGCCAAGCAGGCACACAGGATGATGAGCAAAGGGGTCTATCCAACCTTCGAGAGCATGACTGAGTTCCTCGAGCAGTCTGCAAAGCTTGCGAGCAACATGTTCGGACAGAACATAAGGAAGTCAGCAAAGCCAGCTGTAGGAAGTGGGCCAAAGAAGGGACCTCAACGCATGACTTTCACCACTCAGGCAAGTATGAGGAGTGAAATTTTTACTGCACACCCACAAGGTATGAAATGTCCCTGCTGTAGCCAGCAGCATGGACTCAAGAAATGTCAGAAATTCAAGGAAAGACCCTTTTCTGAGCGCATCAAACTGACCAGGCAACTACGTCTGTGTGATAACTGTCTTCAACCTTCCCACTTTTCTGTTGGATGTTCAGCAAAACCACAGTGTGAGAAAGCTGGTTGCAACAAGAAATATCACACTCTTCTTCATCCTCCACAAAGCGGAAAGAAGGAAGAAAGACACAACAATTCATCTATGCCTACATCTTCTACGGGGACCAGCATGGTGACTGCAACCAGTAATCCAACAATGTCAAATACAGTACCTCTTCATCGAGGAAAAAGGTCTGCCTCCGTGTTGTTCCTGTAAATGTTGCAGGAAATGGTCAAGAAATCCAAATTTGGGCACTATTGGATGAAGGAAGCGATGTGTCTCTCTGCAGCAACAGACTGGTGAAGCAGTTAGGCATACAAGGAGCTCCAAAGGACTTCCAGTTGACCACTGTCGGTAACAGTCTATCTAACCAGAAGGGTTTGGAAGTTGGGCTGACAGTGAGGAACATCACAGATGGAAAGACCATCAATCTTCCAAAGGTTTGGACTGTCAAGGAGATGAACATCTCCCAGGATTGTATTCCTACAAAGGCAGACTTGGCAGGATGGCCACACTTGAAGGGCATCACACTACATTGATGAGGAAGATGCACAGCTTCTGATTGGAGGAGACCCCCCGGAAGCTTTCTGGGTGTTAGACCAACATAGGAGCAATCCTAAGGAGCCATGTGCTGTGCGCACACCATTGGGATGGAGTCTGTTGGGACCGACATCATCCAAGAGCAGATCCTCATCAGCTAGTGTCAACTTTGTAAGACAAGAAGAAGACCCTCTGCACAGCCAACTCAAACAGTTTTGGGAACTGGATTTTGGAGGCTATCTCCAGGAGGAGAAGACGGGCATGTCAATCGAGGACCAGCGGGCTTTGAAGATGATGGAAAATACAGCAAGGAAGGTTGGTAACCATCGTGAAGTCGGCCTACCATGGCGATACTGGCCACCTGAGATACCGTCCAATCGTTATCTGGCAGAAGTCAGATTGAAGTACCTCAAACGGAAACTGGAGAAAGATGAAGCACTCCACGAAAGGTACACAACCACCATAGGCGAGTACATATCCAGTGGCTACGTAGAGGTGAAAGACGAATCTGATCACCAATCCAAGAGTTCAGATGGTGGAGAAAAGAAATTTAAGGAACCGAAAGAGTTGAAGTGGTACCTCCCACACCACGCAGTCCATGCATCCTCACAAACCGGAGAAGGTGAGAGTAGTCTTTGATTTTGCTGCACGCTATCATGGCACAGCTCTCAACGATCAACTACTACAAGGGCCTGATGTAACCAACAACTTGACCGGAGTACTCACAAGATTCAGGCAGGAAAGAGTTGCCTTTGTTGCCGACGTGCAAGGGATGTTCAACCAAGTCAAGGTTCCAGTCAAAGACCGAGATGCAATGACATTCCTGTGGTGGAGGGATGGTGACCTGTCCCAGGAGCCTACAGAATATCGCATGACAATACATCTTTTTGATGCGACATCTTCGCCAAGTTGTGCAGGGTTCGCACTCAGAAAGACTGCAGGGGATGCACGTGGACAGTTCAACAAAGAAGTCATCAATACAGTCCTGAACAACTTCTACGTTGATGACTGTTTAAAGTCTGTGAAGTGCCAAGATGATGCAATGAGTCTAGTGGAAGACCTGAGATGTCTTCTAGCCCAAGGAGGTTTCAGACTGACTAAATGGCTCTGCAATGATCGAGACGTCCTTGCTTCAATTCCCGAGTCGGAAAGGGCTGAGTCAGTGTTGCTCGAGGATTTGCCAGCTCAACGGACACTTGGAATCCTGTGGGACATGGAGACAGACTCCTTCAAGTTCGAGGTCCAGGTAAAGGAGAAGCCGGCAACAAGGCGCAGGGTTTTGTCTGTTGCAAGCTCCCTCTATGAACCGTTGGGTTTCCTCGCCCCATTCGTGCTACCAGCTAAGGTACTCCAACAGAACCTATGCAGACAAGATTTGACTTGGGATGCAAAGATTTCACTGGAAGAAGAGAAACAGTGGCAAGAGTGGCTGAATGATTTGCCTTTGCTCACCAAGATCCGAATAGGTAGGTGTCTGAAGCCGGAGGGACTTCAGGAAATTGAATCCGCTCAACTCCATCACTTCTGTGATGCATCTGAAGTTGGATACGCAGCTGTGTCCTACTTGTGCCTTACAGACATATCAGGTGAAGTACACTGTGCGTTTGTCCTAGGGAAGACAAGATTAGCACCCATGAAGGTGGTTTCAATCCCAAGATTGGAACTAATGGCTGCTGTCCTTGCAGTGACTATGGACCAATGCATTAAAGGAGAACTCGAAATCAAAATCGATGAGACAGTGTTTTGGACTGACTCTACAGCTGTGCTGTAGTACATAGGAAGCGAAAGCAGATGGTTCAAGACATTCATTGCAAGCAGAGTTGCACAAATCCACAAGGCCTCTGAACCTGAGCAATGGAGACATGTTGACACAAAATTGAATCCGGCAGATGACGGATCTCAAGGTTTGAAAGCATCAGAGCTTCTTAAAGATCAGCGCTGGATTACCGGACCTTCTTTCCTAACGAAGGAAGAGAAATTCTGGCCTACACCTCCAGAAGTGCTTGAAGTTGCACGAAGTGACCCGGAAGTGAAGAGAGAAATTCATGTGTTTCCTACTTCACTGAGAGGTAGCATGCAAGATCTCTTCACTAGACATTCCTCATGGAATAAGTTGAAGCGAGTCATGGCATGGCTTCTCCGCTACAAGAGATGGCTTCCCACAAAGGCGAAGGGTGAAGGGATTGGCGAGATGAAGTCTTCATTGTCAGCAGAAGAGCTGATCGAAGCGGAGAAAGATATCAAAATCATGCAAAGAGGTGTGTTTGGTGATTATCTCGACGGCATGGAACTGAAAAGCTGTGCTTTGAAAAGGCTGAATCCAATCATAGTAGATGGTATCGTCCAAATCTGTGGCAGGCTCGGCAACGCTCCTCTTGACTATGATGAGAAACATCCAGTCATCTTGCTTCACGATCATCACGTTACGAGGCTCCTCATTTCGCACCATCACCACCTGGTAGGACACTCTCGAGCAGGCATGACATGGTCTTTCCTGAGAACCAGGTATTGGGTGATGAGAGGAGGAGTTGCAGTGAGGAAGGTTGTAGGAAAATGTTTCAGGTGCAAGAGGAGGAATGCACCGAGAATGGAACAAATGATGGCTGAGCTTCCGCTGCACAGAGTCACACCAGACAAGCCCCCCTTCACATATGTAGGAGTTGACTACTTCAGGCCGATTCTGGTGAAACAAAGCTGCAGCAGAGTAAAGAGGTATGGCTGTCTGTTCACGTGCATGACCAGCAGAGCAGTTCATGTTGATGTCGCTCACTCGCTCGATACAGATTCATTCGTCAATGCCTTGAGATGATTCATCGCTAGGAGAGGCAAGCCAGAGAAGATAGTGAACGACAATGGGACAAATTTCAGGGGCGTCGAACGAGAGTTGCGAGAGAGCTTGGAGTCCCTCAACCAGTCCAAGGTGAACAACTACCTTCTAGACCAAGGAATAAATTGGTCCTTCAACACCCCAACGGCGAGTCACATGGGTGGGCTGTAGGAAAGAATGGTGAGGTCGATTCGAAAGACAACGAAGTGTCTGACGAAGTGTTGTCTACCGTGCTGGTACAAGTTGAAGGTATTCTAAACTCACGTCCTCCCCTCACTCAGTTGAGTATGGATCCGCAGGAGAACGAACCCCTGACTCCCAATCACTTGCTGTTGAAACAGAATCCCAGTCTTTCACTCGGCAAGTTTGACAAGGGAGACTGCTACGGAAGGCACCGGTGGAGACAAGTACAATATCTGGCGACGGTCTTCTGGCGGAGATGCCAAGCAGAGTACCTTCCTCTGTTACAAGAACGGCAGAAATGGTTGATTCCGCACAGGAGCTTGGCTGTGAATGATCTAGTCCTCGTGGCAGATGAACGGGCACCAAGAGGCCAGTTGCCGCTTGGAAAGGTGTCCCAGGTGTACCCGGGTAAAGACGGGCTAGTCCGCCAGGCAGAAGTCAAAGTAGGATCAATATTTCTAGGAGACCGATCTCCAAACTCTGTATGCTGGAAGCTGCAGATGTCCAGTAAAGTGATACATTATCAATGTTTGATATTCACAGCTTTACTTGTGATAGTTTAGCAAGAAGTGAAGTATTGTTTATGTTTGATGTTCAACATTCAAGTGTTGTCGAAAGTTTAAGTACCATTGTAAAGAATGCCGCTTTTAGATGAAGGTAAAGAATGACCTTCCTGTAGTCAGGTCATTGGGGGCCGGCATGTAGCGGCATAAGAAGTATAATATTGACAACACTATCCCTCAATAGCTAGACAGTAACACCCCCAAAATATTGGAGCAACCCCAAAACCCCCAAAACAATGCAGGCTCTATTCAGTACCCTAATTTGCATAGTAGAACACCTAAGCTATTTTGCATAGAGCACATGCCATCACCCCAAGGCAATGCACACTCTTTGTTAGCAGAGTGAGTTTGGAAGCTTTGAGGACAAGCAGTGTCTTCTAAAAGCAATGAGGAGAGTTATATTTAGTGACCAGGATACGTAACAGTTGGTAAGTCCACTTCATAATTGATATCCTTCTTTTATATGTGTATACACTGTACATTCCTCATTAATTAAGAGCAGAGTAACTAAGTTGTAATTTTTTTTTTCTGGAGGCGCACACAGTTATCAATTATTGTACCATTGCATCACATGTATTTTTCTTTTCTTTTCTTTTCTTTCTTCTTCTTTTGTTACTGTTAATGCTGATTTTGTTAATGCTATTGTGTTGCCTAGTCTACTTGTATGAGTAGCAAAAGTGCGCTTAGAAACGTCAGTATAAAGCGCCATATAAATGCAATTATTATTATTATTATTATTATTTAGTATCTGAATGAGAGTAAATCTCTTTGTTTCATGCTCCATGTCGATGTGTAGACATATTCAACCCACACAGGGTAGTAATATATTGAAATCAACTTTCCATGAGTATGAGAATATTACTTTAATTGGTATATTACACAATGTATAATATGTGGTGGAAAGGTGCTGTACTGCTGAGTATTACTAGACAGTTTGGAAGTCTAACCTTTAACAACATACAAGATAGATTAACTTGTTTGGAGCATGGATATTCAAAGTGTAGTACATTGCACTTGTTCACTGTATATAGTGTATATACTGTGTTTGCTTTAGGACCCAGAGCATAGCTGGAGGCTATAGGGAAGAGAGAGAGAGTGGTGGGTGCTTGCAGCCTTAAGTAGAGATAGTTGCCATGGAGACCACTCCAGAACAAGATGGTCTGTGTAGTTAGCTGTGTGGTGCACAGGATAGTTTGGTAGGGGGATGCCATCCAGAACCCTGTACAGCTGTAGTTCAATAAGGAAGTTAAGTACGGAAACAAACAAACTGCCCAGTGAAGTTTGTCTGTGATGCAGGACCTTCATTTGTAGATTTTTATTTTGTTGCAAACGCACTGTTCATATAAACGCACAGTGGGATGAAATATTTGAAAAACAATTATCCAACTAAATTGAAGTTGACACAATCAATGATGCAATCAGACAACAACCTATAGTGTATGTGTTATAAATTTCAGAGAAACTACTCCCAAAGTCAAGGTTGAAGTTGTGACTCAATTTTCTGGTAATTCCGTTACCATCACACATAGGCCTCCTTTGTAACCAACCAAGTGAGAACATTTAACAAATTTGTATTTGGGGTGATAGTGTGAGTACCTCTGCATCTTTTAAATGTATCAAGAGAAGGCAAAGTAATCAATCCAGTGTACAGGGGGAAAGAATATGAGGCAAAATTCACTGATTTGTAATTCCGTTACCGCGGAATTGCCCAAAAGCAAACATCCGCTTTTTGTCCCCGCCGAACGAGTTCGAGCAGGGGACTATGAAATGGGCTCTGTACGTGTGTGTGTCTGTGCGTCCGTCTGTCTGTCCGTCCGTCTGTGTGTGCGTCCGTGTGTGATCAAAATGTTCAATTTGCTACTTCTCTGTCATTTATGAGCCAATTTTGATTCTGTTTGCTTTATATGATAGCACTACATGGGAGCTTTGAAACTTCTACACAGAATTTCAGTTGTGACCTTTGACCTTGACCTTTGACCTATATTGTACATTTTGCTACAAAATGCTACTCCTTCGCCATTTCTAACCCGATTTTGATTCCGTTTGCTTTATGTGATAGCACTAGGTGAGGGCTTCCAAATTTCTACACAGAATTTTGACCTTTGACTTCTTTGACCTTTGACCTTGATTTTTGACCTATATTGTACATTGGCTACAAAATGCTACTTCTTCGCCATTTCTAACCCGATTTCGATTCCGTTTGCTTTATGTGATGGCACTAGGTGAGAGCTTCCAAACTTCTTCACAGAATTTTGACCTTTGACTTCTTTGACCTTTGACCTTGATTTTTGATGTATATTGTACATTGGCTACAAAATGCTACTCCTTCGCCATTTCTACCCCGATTTTGATTCCGTTTACTTTATGTGATGGCTCTAGGTGAGGGCTTCAAAACTTCTACACAGAATTTTGACCTTTGACTTCTTTGACCTTGATTTTTGACCTGTATTGTACATTTTGCTACAAAATGCTACTTCTTCGCCATTTCTAATCCGATTTCGATTCCGTTTGCTTTATGTGATGACACTAGGTGAGGGCTTCAAAACTTCTACACAGAATTTTGACCTTTGACTTCTTTGACCTTTGACCTTGATTTCTGACCTGTATTGTACATTTTGCTACAAAATGCTACTCCTTCGCCATTTCTAACCCGATTTCGATTCCGTTTGCTTAATGTGATGGCACTAGGTGAGGGCTTCAAAGCTTCTGCACAGAATTTTGACCTTTGACTTCTTTGACCTTTGACCTTGATTTTTGACTTATATTGTACATTGGCTACAAAATGCTACTCCTTCGCAATTTCTAACCCGATTTCGATTCCGTTTGCTTTATGTGATGGCACTAGGTGAGGGCTTCAAAACTCCTACACAGAATTTTGACCTTTGACTTCTTTGACCTTTGACCTTGATTTTTGACCTATATTGTACATTTTGCTACAAAATGCTACTTCCGGCGGGGACATATATTACGCACCACGTAATTTGTACTTTTCCTTGTTATTTTAGCATCTAACTGAGCCGATTTATACCGTTGATTATTTCCAAATGTAAAAGCAACATCCGACATTTATTTTAGCATCGTCCGGAGCAGAATATTACTGTTATTCATTTCCAAATTTAAGAGAAAACATCCCACATTTATTTTATTATCGTACTTCTACTTCTACTTCTATGGTGCTTCTCATCAAAGCCTGTTCAGCAACTGGATGAGGGTTTGTGGTGTGGTGCTTCAGACAGTGGATGCCATTTGTGCTTTGTGCTTGTGCAAGTAAAAAATCTCTGCCATGCTTAATTGGCTTCTATGGCTCTCTTGAACTGCTCAACAGAAGGCAGTTCAATGATGTGTTGAGGAAGCCTATCCCAGTCTCTGATTGTCCTTGGGAAGAAACTGTATTTGTAGGTATCCAAGGTAGTGCCGGTTCTCATAAAACGTTGATGTTGGCTGCTTCATGTTGTTCTTTGTCTCTGTTTGAGGTAATGTGGTATAGGTACTGCAATTTGGTTGTTTATTGCTTTGTAGAAGGTGGTGAGTCGAGCTTGCTTTCTTCTGTCTTCTTGCGTAGGGAGACAGATACTTTCTCTCATAGCTGTGACACTTGCCTCTCTCTGGTAATTCCCACATACAAAGCGAACAGCTCTTCTTTGAATTTTCTCCAGCAGGTCTATTTGGTTTTGCTTGTAGGGGTCCCATACTGTTGATGCATACTCTAACTGTGATCGTGCTAGGGTTATGTAGGCTAATTTCTTGATGTCGGTAGAACATTTTCCAAGGTTTCTCCGCAAGAATCCAAGGGTTTTCCCAGCTTTAGATGCTACAGCTTCAATGTGAGGTTTCCAGCTTAACTTCTCATGGAGTTCAATCCCAAGATAAGTTAGGGTTGAAACAGAGGCAATATCCTCATCCCCTATGGTATAAGTGTGAGTGATGGGCCGTTTCCCTCTGTGGATTCTCATTGAGTAGCATTTTTCCGCATTGAGTTTCATCTGCCAGACATTGGACCACTCAAGGAGGGTATTCAAGTCGTCCTGGAGCTTGAGAGTGTCATCTGTGGATGATATTGTGCGAAATACTAGACAATCATCCGCAAACAGTTTGATGGTTGAGTTGATTTTGTCCCCGATGTCATTGATGAACAAGAGAAACATCAGCGGTCCAAGGACCGTGCCCTGAGGCACTCCTGAGTCAACATGGACAGATGGTGAAGCCTCCCCCATCCACGACCACTCTCTGCGTCCTAGTAGTGAACCATGTCTTGATCTATGCTTGGGTGTGGTCACCTATACCATAGAATGAGCCGAATGTTATTGCTGTCCACTCCCGAAAGTGAAATGAATCATCTGACAATTATTTTAGCATCGTACGGAGCAGAATGTTACTGTTTTTCATTTTGGAACGTCAAGGCAGACATCAGACATTTATTTTACCATCAAACGTCGCTGAATGTTACTGTTATTCATTTCGAAATGTGATAACAAATATCCGACATTTATTTTAGCATCGTATGGAGAAGAATATTACTGCTATTCACTTCCGAACGTGAAATCAATCATCTGACATTTATTCTAGCATCTTCCGGAGCCGAATGTTATTGCTATTTACAGTGTACTTTCGAAAGTAAAAGCAAACATCAGACATTTATTTAATCATCGTACAGAGATGAATATTATTGTTATTCATTTCCGAACGTGAAAGGGATCATTCGACATTTTCTTTAGCATCTTCCGGAGCTGAATCTTATTGCTATATACTTTCGAACGTAAAAGCAAACATCCGGCATTTATTTTATCATCGTACGGAGATGAATATTATTAGTATTCGTTTCCGAACGTCAAAGCAAACATTCGACATTTATTTCAGCATCTTCTTGAGCCGAATGTTATCCTTATTCATTTCCGAACGCAAAATCAAATATCTACGGAGCTGAATCTTACCGTCATTCATTTCCAGAAGTATAAGCAAACATCCGACATTTATTTTAGTATCATACGGAGTCGAATATTACCGTTATTCATTTCCAAAATTAAAAGCAAGCATCTGACATTTTTTTTATTTTGGCATCTTACGGAGCCGATTGTTACCGCTGTCCATTTCCTAAAGTAAAAGGCAAACATCGGACCTTTTTTTAGTGGCCCGACGTCCTTTTTTTGGTGGTCCCGGGCCACCGGGCCACCGGGCCACCGGGCCACCGTGAGTGTCGAGCCCTGTTATGTACCATAACACCATGATACATTAACCCGATCGACATTTACAACTATACAAAAACTATAATATATCACTTTTATACAATTATTCAACACATAAATATATTCATTAATACCGTTTCCTGCATCATCATTATATTCACCAAACAATATATCACCTATATATCCCAATGTATGTTTTTTTAATTCACTCCAAAAAATATTCCAATATATACCGCTGCCATGGCAGCGCCTTATGAAAATAACACAAAGTGTGTCTTATACATAAATACACATATAAATCATTACGCATTCCAAATTTAAAGTAACATTACTGAAATACTGTGGAAATAATTCACCCCACAAAATTTTAGGAAAATTAAAATTACCATTGCGATGCTTTCTCCAACAAACACACACGAGAACCATATCCTACAAATTTACACACGTCTCAATTTCATCATAATATACACCAAAAATAAAAGTTAGTGTGGAGCCCTGCATATGCTATATATTGTATGTTAGTATGAGTAAGTTTCATTCGTATTCTGTGATATACCTGTGGTGTACCTGTGATGTATTTAATGTTTATTTTGCTGTGATATCCGATGTACAAAGAATTTCCAGAGTGGACAATAAAGCAATCAATCAATCAATCAATTAACCAATCAAAGTGAACAAGAATGGAGTTAGCGCGTTTTGCAATAAAACTCTTCATAATTATGTCACCGCTTATAGATTTGCTGTTTTGATCGGAAGTATAGGGCCTAGCTAGGAACACTAAAGCTTTTGCATATTTGTGCATCGTATTCTCCATCCTGTAATGCTATCGTTTTATTTAGCCATAGAAATATGTTTTGAGGATATTTTATACTCTGTTATTTGTTATTGCCATCAATTTTTATGCTATTTTGTGGCTTGTTTGATGTCTTTTGCTTTGATTTATTCACTGGATTCGCCGACCCTGATTCACCCGATACTTCATCACTTGAATGACACTTTTTTATATAATTATAGTCGCGTTAAATGATCAGCCTTATGTCAAGGATTGTCTGTATTAAATTGTGATTATTTTACCCCTCCTTACCCGACCCTTCGTAATTAGGGCATGTTATTTACGAAATGTCGGGTAACGCGACCACCCATTTTCAAAGAAGACTTTCAAAAGATTTTCTGTAAAAGAATTATGGAGAAGTAAGCCGTCAGTACCGGACCGTCCGCCCGGACCGTAAGTACTCTGCTGCTAGCCTTGTACACAAACGCTTGTGATAATTTTTTTCAGAGTAAAAACATAGGAATACCATCGCGTAAACCTCCGTAAAACACGCGAACGTTCGAAAATTTGCACTGGCTTTTTCTCGAATATTCGTGTAAGTTGTACCCAATATTTCGTAAATAATAGGGGTTTGATTCTCAAATGCTCCACCCGACCCTTCGTATATTAGGGCATAATAATTTACGAAAGGTCGCACATGACCCGAACGCGATCACCCGATGAAACAAAGTAAGCCCAGCCGGTGACTGCTATCAACCTCCATAGACTTTGCACATAGTGAAGACACACGCAGAGAGGGGACCGATATCACGATTCAGCCCAATAAAGTCAATGGAGGTGGTATGAGCTAGCTGTCACCAGCAATGAAGAAAGGAGTGGAGACAGAAACCACGATGATGCCGATAACAATGCTGTCAAGACGTTCAGATCATGGGCGTAAATCCCGGGGGGGATGGGGGAGATATATCCCCCCCTGAAATGGAGGAGGGGGGGATGGCCTGTACAATCATCCCCCCCTGAATTTTGAGGGGAAAAAAATGGAGGAAGCAGAAATGTGATTGTATAAATTTTGGCATATTGCATGACGTTTGTACGCCGGCCTTCAGACAGGTAACAGAGCTGAACAGTATTCTTTCTTGTAGGAAAATGTATAATTTTCTCAAGCGCTCGCTCGCTTCGCTCGCTCGCGAAGAAAGTAACATCGACATACACTGTAAGGTATGGCTCAGGCGTTGACAACGTCAAATAGTATAGGCCTACATATAAACATGCTATGACGCGAGTAACTGGGGACCATCTGCAAAATATGTACGAACACATACAAACAAACAATAACAACAACTTTATCGCCATAATTGAATCCCCTCCATTTCCTGAATCATTCCTGAGAAACGACAGTGACTCAGTCAGGGTATACCAAGGGAAGATCAGGGACGTCGAATCTATGGGGGGCAAAGGGGCATTTGCCCCGCCACAAAGGAAGTGTTTAGACAGACAAATCATTTATCCCCCAAGCAATTCCCGAGATGAGGACAAATCTCGAACTTTCTTAATGGAAAATTGTCCAAATATCGCCAGAACTATGCACCAGATCGTTGTATTGCAATCATGAACATGCAAAAGGTCCGCTATACAGGATAAGGGATAAACTTTGTACACTTTTGACATAGACGTATATTCCCTAATTTATCAAAGAGTGTGCAGCAGATCTTTCACTTAACAAAAGCAACCTAATATGTATAGAGGCGTCGATGGGGGGGGGGGATGGTTCTCAAATAAAAGTGGGACAAACAAAGGCGAAAAATATAGCTACAAACGGCAGTTTTTGGAGTGTAAAATGTTAAAATTTTAAAGCTCGCTCGCTCCGCTCGCTCGCATTTAACCGCTATGCCATTCTCCTGATGTTGCTGCCAGTGATTGACAGCAGGTGCACCCGGTGCGCCCCCCTTAATTTCTAAAGCGAAAATATAGCTACAAACGACAATTTTGAGGACTGGAAAATGTCAAAATTTTCAAGCTCACTCGCTTCGCTCGCTAGCATTTAATCAGTATGCCATTATCCTGATGTTGCTGCCAGTAATTGCCGGCAGTTGCGCCCGGTGTGCCCCCTTAATTTCCAAAGCGAAAAAATACAGCCACAAACGGCAGTCTTTGGACTGTAAAATGTCAAAATTTTCAAGCTCGCTCGCTTCGCTCGCTCGCATTTAATCGCTATGCCATTCTCCTGATGTTGCTGCCAGTGATTGTGAGCAGGTGCGCCCCCCTTAATATCCAAAGCGAAAAATATAGCTACAAACGGCAGTTTGGGGACTGTAAAATGTCAAATTTTTGAAGCTCGCTCGCTTCGCTCGCTCGCATTTAATTATTATTCCATTCTCCTGATGTTGCTGCCAGTAATTGCCAGCAGTTTTCGCCTGGTGCGCCCCCTTAATTTCCAAAGCGAAAAATATAGCTACAAACGGCAGTTTTGGGACTGTCAAATGGCAAAATTTTGAAGCTCGCTCGCTTCGCTCGCTCGCATTTAATCAGTATGCCATTCTCCTGATGTTGCTGCCAGTAATTGCCAACAGTTTTTGCCCGGTGCGCCCCCTTAATTTCCAAAGCGAAAAAATACAGCCACAAACGGCAGTTTTGGGACTGTCAAATGGCAAAATTTTGAAGCTCGCTCGCTTCGCTCGCTCGCATTTAATCATTATGCCATTCTCCTGATGTTGCTGCCAGTAATTGCCAGCAGTTTTCGCCCGGTGCGCCCCCCCCCCCCTTAATTTCCAAAGCGAAAAAATACTAGTACAGCCACAAAGGACATGTGGGACTGTAAAATATCAAAATTTTCAAGCTCACTCGCTTCGCTCGCTCGCATTTAATCGTTATGCCATTCTGATGTTGCTGCCCGATTGCCGGCAGTTGCGCCCGGTGTGCCCCCATAATTTCCAAAGCGAAAAAATACAGCCACAAACGGCAGTCTTTGGACTGTAAAATGTCAAAATTTTCAAGCTCGCTCGCCCCGCTCGCTCGCATTTAACTGCTATGCCATTCTCCTGATGTTGCTGCCAGTAATTGCCAGCAGTTGCGCCTGATGCGGCCCCCCTTAATTTCCAAAGCGAAAAAAGTATAGCTACAAACGGCAGTTTTTAGACTGTAAAATGTTAAAATTTTCATGCTCGCTCGCTCCGCTCGCTCGCATTTAATCGCTATGCCATTCTCCTGACGTTGCTGCCAGTGATTGACAGCAGTTGCGCCTGGTGTGCCCCCCTTAATTTCCAAAGCGAAGAATATAGCTACAAACGGCAGTTTTTGGACTGAAAAATGTCAAAATTTTCAACGCAAAGAGATTTCACCGTAGGAGGGGGAAACCCCCCTACCATACCCTCCTCCCTCGCTTGATTCGTTCCCTCACATAACCGCTCCTCCTAAGATCAAATCCTGTCTACGCCGATGATAGGCCCCATTAGATTTTAGTAGGCCTTTACAGTGATGTCGCACAGCAAGAGCTGAAATACCACGATTTTGTCATTCAATAATATTTTGTAAATATTTCATTTTCTTATTGTTTTTTTTTTTCAAGAAAAGAAAACAAAATTTTCACCACAAGTGAGCACCAGATCGCTGAATTTCAGGTCTGAAAATGCAAAATCTTCCTCGTGTGGGAGAGGGATACCCCCCCCCCCCATACACACCCTTCCCCCGTTCGGTCGTTCCGCTCCCTTTCACAGATATTTCCAAAAAAAAAATGTTTTCATACTTTTAAGGTCTGATTTTCCGCCGAAAGTCGTCTGACAAGCAAAAAAAAAAAAGCAACAAGAACAAAAAGTCTTTATGTTGTTGCTGCCACTTTTCTCCCACTTTATATTTCATGCAAAAGAGTGGGGCATCCGATCCCTGTTAAGTGTGTGTGTGTGTGGGGGGGGGGGGGCACAAAGCTTCTCCCCCCACCCCCCCCCCCCAAAAAAAAAAAAAAAAAAGGCTGCGCCGGTCCGGTTATGGGCTTGTAATCGTGGTGATGGTGACCATCCCCCCCACTCCTCAGTATGGATTTACGCCGTTGGTTCAGATAGGAGGCTCAATATGGCGGACAAGTAGAGAACACGTGTCGGGGGTACGCTCGCATATTTGTCAACTTTTCATCGGATTAAATTCAGCTTTTGATTTTGTTACCAACGGCGTAAATCCATACTGAGGAGTGGGGGGGATGGTCACCATCACCACGATTACAAGCCCATAACCGGACCGGCGCAGCCTTTTTTTTTTTTTTTTTTTGGGGGGGGGGGGTGGGGGGAGAAGCTTTGTGCCCCCCCCCCCCACACACACACACACTTAACAGGGATCGGATGCCCCACTCTTTTGCATGAAATATAAAGTGGGAGAAAAGTGGCAGCAACAACATAAAGACTTTTTGTTCTTGTTGCTTTTTTTTTTTGCTTGTCAGACGACTTTCGGCGGAAAATCAGACCTTAAAAGTATGAAAACATTTTTTTTTTGGAAATATCTGTGAAAGGGAGCGGAACGACCGAACGGGGGAAGGGTGTGTATGGGGGGGGGGGTATCCCTCTCCCACACGAGGAAGATTTTGCATTTTCAGACCTGAAATTCAGCGATCTGGTGCTCACTTGTGGTGAAAATTTTGTTTTCTTTTCTTGAAAAAAAAAAACAATAAGAAAATGAAATATTTACAAAATATTATTGAATGACAAAATCGTGGTATTTCAGCTCTTGCTGTGCGACATCACTGTAAAGGCCTACTAAAATCTAATGGGGCCTATCATCGGCGTAGACAGGATTTGATCTTAGGAGGAGCGGTTATGTGAGGGAACGAATCAAGCGAGGGAGGAGGGTATGGTAGGGGGGTTTCCCCCTCCTACGGTGAAATCTCTTTGCGTTGAAAATTTTGACATTTTTCAGTCCAAAAACTGCCGTTTGTAGCTATATTCTTCGCTTTGGAAATTAAGGGGGGCACACCAGGCGCAACTGCTGTCAATCACTGGCAGCAACGTCAGGAGAATGGCATAGCGATTAAATGCGAGCGAGCGGAGCGAGCGAGCATGAAAATTTTAACATTTTACAGTCTAAAAACTGCCGTTTGTAGCTATACTTTTTTCGCTTTGGAAATTAAGGGGGGCCGCATCAGGCGCAACTGCTGGCAATTACTGGCAGCAACATCAGGAGAATGGCATAGCAGTTAAATGCGAGCGAGCGGGGCGAGCGAGCTTGAAAATTTTGACATTTTACAGTCCAAAGACTGCCGTTTGTGGCTGTATTTTTTCGCTTTGGAAATTATGGGGGCACACCGGGCGCAACTGCCGGCAATCGGGCAGCAACATCAGAATGGCATAACGATTAAATGCGAGCGAGCGAAGCGAGTGAGCTTGAAAATTTTGATATTTTACAGTCCCACATGTCCTTTGTGGCTGTACTAGTATTTTTTCGCTTTGGAAATTAAGGGGGGGGGCGCACCGGGCGAAAACTGCTGGCAATTACTGGCAGCAACATCAGGAGAATGGCATAATGATTAAATGCGAGCGAGCGAAGCGAGCGAGCTTCAAAATTTTGCCATTTGACAGTCCCAAAACTGCCGTTTGTGGCTGTATTTTTTCGCTTTGGAAATTAAGGGGGCGCACCGGGCAAAAACTGTTGGCAATTACTGGCAGCAACATCAGGAGAATGGCATACTGATTAAATGCGAGCGAGCGAAGCGAGCGAGCTTCAAAATTTTGCCATTTGACAGTCCCAAAACTGCCGTTTGTAGCTATATTTTTCGCTTTGGAAATTAAGGGGGCGCACCAGGCGAAAACTGCTGGCAATTACTGGCAGCAACATCAGGAGAATGGAATAATAATTAAATGCGAGCGAGCGAAGCGAGCGAGCTTCAAAAATTTGACATTTTACAGTCCCCAAACTGCCGTTTGTAGCTATATTTTTCGCTTTGGATATTAAGGGGGGCGCACCTGCTCACAATCACTGGCAGCAACATCAGGAGAATGGCATAGCGATTAAATGCGAGCGAGCGAAGCGAGCGAGCTTGAAAATTTTGACATTTTACAGTCCAAAGACTGCCGTTTGTGGCTGTATTTTTTCGCTTTGGAAATTAAGGGGGCACACCGGGCGCAACTGCCGGCAATTACTGGCAGCAACATCAGGATAATGGCATACTGATTAAATGCTAGCGAGCGAAGCGAGTGAGCTTGAAAATTTTGACATTTTCCAGTCCTCAAAATTGTCGTTTGTAGCTATATTTTCGCTTTAGAAATTAAGGGGGGCGCACCGGGTGCACCTGCTGTCAATCACTGGCAGCAACATCAGGAGAATGGCATAGCGGTTAAATGCGAGCGAGCGGAGCGAGCGAGCTTTAAAATTTTAACATTTTACACTCCAAAAACTGCCGTTTGTAGCTATATTTTTCGCCTTTGTTTGTCCCACTTTTATTTGAGAACCATCCCCCCCCCCCCATCGACGCCTCTATACATATTAGGTTGCTTTTGTTAAGTGAAAGATCTGCTGCACACTCTTTGATAAATTAGGGAATATACGTCTATGTCAAAAGTGTACAAAGTTTATCCCTTATCCTGTATAGCGGACCTTTTGCATGTTCATGATTGCAATACAACGATCTGGTGCATAGTTCTGGCGATATTTGGACAATTTTCCATTAAGAAAGTTCGAGATTTGTCCTCATCTCGGGAATTGCTTGGGGGATAAATGATTTGTCTGTCTAAACACTTCCTTTGGGGCGGGGCAAATGCCCCTTTGCCCCCCATAGATTCGACGTCCCTGATCTTCCCTTGGTATACCCTGACTGAGTCACTGTCGTTTCTCAGGAATGATTCAGGAAATGGAGGGGATTCAATTATGGCGATAAAGTTGTTGTTATTGTTTGTTTGTATGTGTTCGTACATATTTTGCAGATGGTCCCCAGTTACTCGCGTCATAGCATGTTTATATGTAGACCTATACTATTTGACGTTGTCAACGCCTGAGCCATACCTTACAGTGTATGTCGATGTTACTTTCTTCGCGAGCGAGCGAAGCGAGCGAGCGCTTGAGAAAATTATACATTTTCCTACAAGAAAGAATACTGTTCAGCTCTGTTACCTGTCTGAAGGCCGGCGTACAAACGTCATGCAATATGCCAAAATTTATACAATCACATTTCTGCTTCCTCCATTTTTTTCCCCTCAAAATTCAGGGGGGGATGATTGTACAGGCCATCCCCCCCTCCTCCATTTCAGGGGGGGATATATCTCCCCCATCCCCCCCGGGATTTACGCCCATGTTTGTTACTCTGCTCATTGTAAACCATGAATGGTCGTCCAAAGTCACGGGAACCACCAAGTCTGGAAAACTCGCCTGTAAAGAAAAAACCAGCAAAAAACCCTGAAGTCTCTCGTCTCCATTCAGCTAGTACCACTACCAGTACAAGTTCAGTTCAGCCGGTCATGGCGGATGCGGGGAACAGAGCCCCACAGTGGTTTGTGGAATTCGAGCACCGGTGTCACAGGCGATCCGTTCCGGCCAGTCGATAAGTTCCGCCGGAACTTATCGGCGGACTTTGGCCGGTATATCAGATCCCCCAGATCCAATCGGCGGGATTTTTGCCTCACCGCCGATAAGATCCCCCACCGCCGATTCGATCCGGGTCTCTTCCGTATACAATGTATACAAAGTGGTAATGGGGAAACACCCCTTCAGTAAAATGTACTCTTCCAGTCTTCCTCTACAGCCAATGAACTTCTCCAAATCTCTCTGACCAGCCAACCGAACAGAGTTGCCAATTTGAAACCCGGACTACAAAGCGATTCCTTTTTTCCCCCCTCCCTTATCTCTTTCGTCGTCATGGTGGCCATGGTACAGTCACAGAACTCTGCTCTGTAGAGCTCTGCACGATGTGACGTTGGTCATGCCAACCTCTCTCTGATTTGAATAATTTGAACAGAATAACCGAATGAGTTACTGTAATCGGGATGTTCGGCATGTAATACAAGGAGCTTCATATTAAACATACTATGAGCTCAAATAGTCCACCTTCATTTTAACGTCTATTTTCAGGGCACAGAGTCTAATCATTTTAGTGCGATATAACGACCAATATAATCGCCAACGTCATACATGCATGTTCTTTTGGTTCATTAATTTTTCAGTTGTAACAACTAAAGATGACGGGATGAATTTTGTTTTTGTGTGTTCAGTTGTCTTTATTATATCTTGTGTCCGTGTGCATGTGCATATGAATGTGTGTGTGTGTGCGTGTGTGTGTGTTTTTTTTTCTCTTTTGGGGGGGCGGTCTATCAATACACAGAGATTACTTCAAACAGGCAAGGTATTCTAAAGAGATACAGTATAGTTTTGGTTGAGATGGGCGATTGAGAATTTAACGTTTTGCAAGATGATTAGAAAGCACATTTGAAATAGAGAGCATACGATTCTAAGAGAAATTGAAAGTACATTATACAAAATCGGTTTGGACTGAAAAAAGAAAATACATGTGTAGTGGGCAGATAAGGTGGGCCCATCCTTTAATTAGGGTCTCTTTGTTTATACAGTGCGTATAAAAAAAAAAACACGCAACAAGATTTGATTTCAAATTTGTGAAGATTGTGTTAACTTGACACCAAAGTGAGTAGCAACATCTTAAAACCGGTTACAGCTCGTTATTCCGAAGGCTCTTTAGTCCGAATATTCGTTATTCCGAAGGTTCGTTGTTCCGAATTTCATTTTCGGATTAACGAATCTTCGGAATAACGAACCTTCGGAATAACGCCACAAATGTTCGGATTAACGAACCCTTTTTCATTTTCGGATTCACGAACCTCTAGGTATAGGGAATTTGCGTGTTTCGAATTAACGAACCTTCGGAATAACGAATCTTCGGAATAGCGAACCTTCGGAATAACGAACAGCACCCCTTAAAACCATATAATACTCCTCTTCAAAATGATATTTATGCATACACGGTCATGGATGGCTAAGTAATCATTCTTTTTAGACAATGGGTAAATTGGACTTGGGACCAAGTTTAGACACTGCAAGAATCAATGCACCTTATCAGAAATTAACCTAACAAATGAAATAATAAAATTGATAATCACAACTTACCATTGTTTTTTTTTTTCGGATATCTCTTTTTAACATTACATCCCATGCCCCTGAACACGGCCACCATTCCTTCCCACACAGAGATTAGCTCTTTTCTACACTTCACGCACAGCTCTGCGAATCATTGTGGCTTGATGGCGTAGAGCTTCAAATTCATCAGCGATTCTTTGTCTCAGAGTTGCAATGTCAGGTTGAGGGATAATGAACACTTTGCTCTTGAGATAACCCCAAAGAAAAAAAAAAATCGCGAGAAGTTAGAACCAGAGATTCTGGTGGCCAATCCACATCATGATAAAAGGCAATCACCCGATTTCCAAATACCTCAGCCAATCTGTTTCTTACTGCAACTAGTCGATGGGCTGGTGCGATATCCTGTGCCCACCATAGGCGTCTGAACACACCACTTTGTTGCACAGGAAATTTTCCATTAATTCAGGAATGACATGTTCATTTAAAATTTGTAAGCATCCATTTTCGTTGCGGTTGTTTTCAAAGAAGAAGGGCCCTAGGTATGTCTCACCAGTCTGAACATTCAAAAAAAAAAAAAAAGGTGAATTGAAAAGGATTTATGCTGGTCTCACTAACTGAAACTTGGTCCCAAGTCCAATTTGACCCATTGTCCAAAAAGAATGATTACTCAGCCCTCCTTGACCGTGTAAGAATAAATAAGATGTTTAGTTCAAATTTCATATTTGCATTTTCTCAATGATGAGATTACAAAATTATTGACAATAAAACAAGAATACCAAATATATACAATCATGTCTTTTGATTGAAGAAGAAGAAGAAAAATTCTTGACACAATGTACATGGTCATATCATATGAAGATGTCACAAACAAGTATCAGAAATATGATGGGGCCTACATTGAATAGTCGAAGAATGGAACCCGAGTTTAGCCCAGCCGTGGATTGAGATAGTTAAGCCGTGAAGCTTGTTTATTCGATCTGTGAATAGATCAAAACCGTAAACAAAGAAAATATTAGCACCTTGTTGCTAATACACATGCAGTAACTTGGACATGTGAATCACATGTAATACTCAGGCATGCCTTGTACACTGAACTTGGACTTCTGAATCACATGTACATTATTCATGCACGTCTTGTACACTATACATTTGTATATGATTAAATCTTTGCATTGCCTGACATGCATATAGATTCAAAAACTTCTCTTGTTGTCACTGTCTCTTATTACCTTCATAGTATATTGTACGTGTATTGTACATGTACACTTCACCTGGATTTATACCTGTCACATATTGAAAAGCGACTAATAAATCACCATGTTTCTGTTACATAGGGAATATCAATTGAACATGCACATTTAATGCTTGGAGTTTGCTACTACACACTTGTATGCTAGATGTATGCTTGCTGTATGTGGGAGTTTGCTACTACAAAGTACACTTGTATGCCAACATTACAGATTCTTTCTGTCTTATTGAATGAGCTTTGTATAATATGTAATACACTGACTCATTGTGCTCATTTACTGTGTACACATGCAGATTAATCTGAGCACTTTATTTTGCACTCTTGCACTGTACTTAGCCGTGTTGTGCATATCCTGTCTAATTTGTACTTCTGCACAAACATGTAATTTTGTACAAATACAACATGTGTTATCACCCCTTTAACTCTCAGTGACTTTGCTTCATACACTTGCAGTCACAAATCATACGGATATGAAACAGAACTTACACTGTACATACAACTGTATGTGAAAGTCAAACCACCTGTACTTATTCTTACATGTTATATGTCAAACATCACTTGCATCTACACTCTGATTGTACTGTAGACACTCATAATCTCACTTTGAGCTCGGTAATTTATACTGAATATACTCAATGTAACACCTTACAACAAATCTACAACCTGCATTTCTGTATTTGCTTAGCACTATATTGTACACTCAACATTGTTACCTCCATACCATGGATTCTAGTTCCACTCCAAAAATGCAAATTAAACCTTACAGCACACCATTGAGTAGATTCTTACACTTTAGATTCCACTTTAGGCACTACAAACACTGTATGAACTGCTGTCATTAAGCACAGTTCTGTAATTACCTTGCAATTTGTCTTGCAATACAAACACCCACACTGATGCATGTCGATAAATCATACACCAAGAACCTATTAACGTGTGGTGACCTTTTCCCACTATCAACTCTATTCACCAACAACTTTGTCTCTTTGAACATTATCGACATTTATATAACACTAAATCTGTCTCAATGTCAATTTCTGTCACAACTGTAACTTCACACAACCACCACATCAGGTTGATGAAATGACATTACACATAGTTCATAAATTCCTGGCATTACATGCCTTGACATGAACGTGCATTACATGAACATGCACCAATGTTCACGTGCAATACCTGTGTAACCACGTACGTACCACGTTGCAACTCACCAGTACGCATGCAACAAATTCAACACTGTAACTGAGTTCAAATGAGTTCATAAGTTCGCTCAAGCATACTCTTATTTGCTTTCTTTCAGTTTTTAATGTTCATTTCACATTTTCCGGTATTTACTTACTCCTGTAGCGGGACTAAACTTGACTTGCATGAGTCTTCTGCAGAAACGGGCGAGTCAGCATTCGCATCCCATAACGCGACCAGTCTTCACGTTGACACGGTCAGCTGCTAACTAACTGAATGGCACAACCAAATTAGAAACTGCGCGAAACGTGACAAATGACAACTTTCACTCACTGCGCATGTCGTCTATGGTGTCCTCAAATCACAAATGAGGCAAACTCAAACGCAAACTTTCCTAACCAGAATCAAAACCCGCTTCGCTCCGCGAGACATCCTCCCCACCCAATGAGGAAATCTCTCCTCATGATCGCTTTAACACTGAATCTATCACAAACAAATCACTCGTCGTATCCCTCAGCTGGGTAGATCACCGCGATCTTCGTAACTGGACGTCGATACTCAGCAGTTGGCGTTTTCACCTTCACATTGCGCACCTTACCATCCGGTCCCGGGTAGACTTGGATAACGCGGGCGATGGTCCATTTCCCTCGAACCGCGTTCGCGTCAGCCATCATCGCGACGTCGTCGACACGTACGTTGCGGCGATCGACGTGCCATTTCTGTCGCGGTGCTAACAACGGAAGAACGTCTCTCGTCCAGCGATGCCAGAATGTGTCGACAATTCGCTGAATGAATTCGACACGATGCCTCGGATTTCTCGTTTCCCGGAACGGCCCTTGAGCGACGTCGCTAGATGCACGCCCCAACAGCATGTCATTGGGACATAGGTAGTTGCCGTCATCGGGTTCGGTCGGAATCCTGCCAATCGGTCGCTGATTCACAAGGTTGGCGACCTCCAGCAGGCACGTATACAGCTCGAACGGTGTCAAGATCTGCTCCCCAATTGCCCTCTTCAGAGCATACTTGCAGCTTTTAACCAGCGACTCTGCACTGCCATTCTGATGGGGGGCAGCGGGTGTCGTGAATGTCCATTCCGTGCCTTTCTCTGCACAGAATTCTCGTAGCTCCTCTTTAGACCAGCCTCTTACCATGTCTCGTAGTTCACGCTGTGCACCAATGAACTGAGTTCCATTGTCGCTTAGGATTTTCCCTGGCTGGCCCCTTATAGCGAAGAATCGCCGCAGCACTTGCAGGAATTCCATCGTGGAACAGTCTGTTGCAAGCTCAAGGTGGACGGCTCTTGAGTTTAAGCATGTGAACAGGACGCCATAGTTTTTTGCAGTCTTGTTTCGTCCTACCCTCACTTGGAAAGGACCGAAATAGTCACATGCCGTGTAGTGAAATGGCGGCGTATGTGGAGATAGCCTCTCGGTAGGCAGGTCTGCCATTTCCTGGGTCTCAGTCTTGTGGTCGAATGCTCGGCAAACTGTACATCTGAACTTAACTGTTTTTGCCAAATTATGCCCTTTCAATATCCAGTATCTGCGTCGAGCCTTAGCAGTCGTTACAGCCACTCCATTGTGACCGCTCTCATGGAAATGCCGTGTAATCAGGGTAGATATCCAATGCTCGTATGGAAGTAGCACTGGATGCCTCATTTCAAATGACATTTCAGCCTTGTCTACTCTGCCCCCTACTCTGATTATGCCTGTTTCGTCTGTGTATGGGCTGAGGGTCTTTAATTCTCCCTTGACGACTTTGGCCTTCAATGACTGCTGGGCTTTCTGGATCAGGAAATTCTCTCCCTTCTGCAGGTCATCAGGTGTCAAAGTGCAATCTGTGTCTTTCTCACTCTCGTCAGTTTCTCCTTTGCACTTTGCCTTCAGCTTTCTCAGGAACCTCAGCACATATGACGTCACCCGGATCAATTTTCTCCAGCTGGAGAATTTGGCACAGTCTATAACATCCTCATCTGGTGGTTGGGTGATGTTTAGAACTGACTGATCTTTTCTCATTTCCTTCTCCATTTCAGGCATCTTTTCCTCTGCCTTGCCTTCTTCAGGCCAGTCTGACATAGGCTCACGAAGGAAGTCAGGTCCGTGTTGCCATCTGGCGGTCAGCTGATCTGCATCTAGTCCTCTCGACAGGTCATCTGCTACGTTAACTTCTCCGGGGATATGACGCCACTTACTCGGGTCAGTAGCAGTCTGGATTTCACCAACTCGGACAGCGACAAACATCTTGTAACTCCTGGCCTTACTCTTTATCCAAGATAGTGTTATCATGCTGTCAGTCATGAAGATAACATTGGCCAGCTCCATTGACATCTCAGTTCTGATTGCTGTGTACAACCTGCTTGCAAGTACCGCTGCTTGTAGTTCAAGCCTTGGGATAGTCAACTGTTTCAGCGGTGCCACCCTAGACTTTGCTGTCACAAACCGCACCTCGTACCTCGCCTCGTCTACCTCCCATCTGAGATACGCACATGCTCCGAATGCCTCCATAGATGCATCACAAAAAATGCAAAGAGTTGGCTTGCCTCTGGCGTGAGCTGGTGTCAGACATCTCTCAAATCTGACATTTGTCAACTTTTCCATTTCACGGAACAGCTTTCTCCATTCTGTCTGACTCTCCTCGGGTAGTTCATCATCCCAGTTCAAGCCTTTCTCCCATAGCCTCTGCAGTCCGATCTTCGCTCGTATCACTATGGGGGTTGCAAATCCAATGGGATCGAAGATACGTGCAACTTGGCTAAGGATGCTCCTCTTTGTCATCTTGATTGCTTGAATTGCATCCTCATTCAGTTTGACTTTGTATGAGAATGTGTCTGAGTCATTTTCCCATACCACACCCAAGACTTTCTCATCAGTGATCGTCTTCAGTAATTTGGGCCTTTTGTCATTCCCATCATGTTCTCTGGAGAGCTCCTTGTTTGATCTCCATCCCTTTACTTTGAACCCTCCATCAGCCAGTACTTTGTCAATGCTTCTGCTCAGCTCCTCTGCCTCTGTCACTGTCGGCACCGATGCACAGATGTCATCCATGTAAGTATCATGCATGATGGTTGATGCAGCTTTCGGATACATCTTAGCGCCTTCCTCCGCTGTCTTCCGCAATGCCGTCTGTGCCATAGCTGGGGATGGCTTATCACCGAAAGTGACAACTCTCATGATATAGACATCTGGCTGCTTATCCTGGTTCAAGTTCCTCCACAGAAAGCGATGAACATGCTGGTCCCTTTCAGGTATCATCACTCTGTGGTACATCTTGGATATATCTGCGCAGAGTGCCACCTCGTGTTCCCTGAATCTCATCAGTACACCAAACAGTCTGTTCAGCAGATCGGGACCCTTCATCCAGTAGTCGTTAAGCGAGTGTCCCTGGTAGGAGGCGGATGAGTTGAATACGATTCGGATGGGGGTACTCTGCTTCTCCGGTCGAACGACCGCATGATGCGCAATGTAGTGCACTGGGCCTTCATACGATCGCACTTCATCCTTTGACAGCTTTCTGGCAAATTTCATTTCAACCATCTCCTGGATCTGTCTGTCATATGCGTCTGCATGGTTGGGATTTTTTGCCAGTTTCCTCTCAGTAGCATATAGCATTCTCTCAGCCTGGGCCTTGTTATCCGGCAGAAGATCCGGCTCCTTTTGCCATGGATAGGGAACGAGCCACTGCTTGCCGACCTTCTGACAGGAATTACTGATTAGCTTACTCTCATCCATTTCCTGTCTACTCAGTCCGTCTGGTTGGTACTGGCTGGGACTATGACAAACTCCCATCGACTCTGTTGTCCAAAAATCTTTCAAGTCCACAGCATCTGTAACCATCACATTCAAAACTGTGCTTTTGGCAGCCTGATGATCCGGGTCAGCTCCAAATACCACCCATCCCAGGAGGGTATGTCTGGCTACCAAATTGCCTTTCTGCCTGGTTTCTCCTGTGTGCAGCTTAGCATGATCAATTCCAACCAAGACATCAATCGATCCGCTGCTACGATGTAGACAGTTCTGTCCCAGGTTGAATGTCTTGCACAAGTCATCTGTCTGGACTTGTACTATGTCATCATTGATGGAATCCAGTCCGACAGCCGACACTCTGTACACTCTGTTGTCATCGAGAGATCGCAGTCTTAATCGGTAGATCTTCGTCTGGACCTCTTCAGTGACACAGCCAACTTTCGTGATGTTGATGGATATCGGCTTTCCCTTTAATCCTAGGTTTTCTGCAACTGATCGTCTGACAAGGCTAATTTGTGCACCAGAATCCAGTAGACAGTTAGCTGAGTAGCTCTGGTCCTTGGAACCCATCATAGTAACTGTCACAACAGGCAGAAGGGCTGTTTTACCTGAAACACTTGCCACTATCTCATGGGCTATTTCTTTGTGCAGCAGAGGATGATGAAAGGATGTGCACTGTTCTCCGTTCAATTTCTCTGTGCACCTCTTCCGTCGCTTGCAAGTTTTCATGTTGTGATCCCTGCCTGCTCTCTTCAAGCAACTGTAGCATGCATGATTGTCTTTCATCATTTGGAACCTCTCGGGCTGACTCTTTGACAGAAGCTTCTTACACTGGTCTACCCAGTGATCAGATGATTTACAAATCCAGCACTTGTGGTCCGCCTGTTTGCCTGACTTATCCTCTTCAGCAATGTGACTAACTGAAGCACTGGATCGTTTGTCTTTCTGTTGAGTGGAAGACCGTGCATCTCGAAGAGGGGCCGATGCTCTCAATCTCATCTTCATTTCCCCACTCATCCAGGTTCGCAGTGCCTCAAAGGTAGCCTCCTGTCTATCCCTCTGTAGATAGCGGAACCAAACCTTGCGATCATTGCTGGTCATCTTTCTTTCCACCAGTGCCAGCATATGGCTGTTATCCATGTCTCCTGTTCTCCCCACTTCCTTCAGTGTGTTGTAACTTCTCATTACAATGTGCACAAGATCGCAGAATCTTGCATCATCTCCCTCTTTGAGTGGGGGGAACCGCTCCATTTCATCCACGATTACATCTGCCACGAGCCTTGGATCGCCGTATATGGAGTCCAGCAATGCCCATGCTTCATCATAGTCATTTCCTATCCCTCTGATTAGCTCCAAAGGCTTACCGTGTAATGCTGTACGAAGGATGGCCATCGCGTCCCGTTTACTGTATCGGTCTATCAAATGGTGAAAGTCCGATTTGAACGTAGAGTACACTCTCACGTCTCCGCTGAAATGTGGCAGTTTGGGCCGCTCTACCTGTACTCTGAATGCAGACTCTACTTGTGGACTGTTAGATTCATCTGGCCTTTCAGGTGAGGCTACATTGCTGCTATCATTTACAGCCGGTTGTGTCTCAGCTCTCTCAGATGCCTCACTTGCTTTTGCCTTGATGCAATCCTTCGCCTTTATCTGCATATCCATGAAGTTTGACTGACACTCTTCCAACCAAGTGCCCTCTTTGAGAAACTGCTCGTCATCCTCGATGATCTCACAGTAAGCTTCATGTTTCTCCTCTAAGTCCTTATACGCTAACTCCAGACTCTGTAAGGACTCGGTGACCTCGTCAAGATTCCTGTTGCTGTCCAGCAATTTCTGCAAGGCATTCAATAATCGGGTCAGCTTTGCCTTGGCAGTCCTCCTCTTGATCTTAAGGTCCTTCTCTTTCTGTTCTGCACTCATGACTGCATGCAGTGTTCCCTCTGTCTCCTATTCCAGGTCAGCAAGGAATCGAATGTGATGAATAGTCGAAGAATGGAACCCGAGTTTAGCCCAGCCGTGGATTGAGATAGTTAAGCCGTGAAGCTTGTTTATTCGATCTGTGAATAGATCAAAACCGTAAACAAAGAAAATATTAGCACCTTGTTGCTAATACACATGCAGTAACTTGGACATGTGAATCACATGTAATACTCAGGCATGCCTTGTACACTGAACTTGGACTTCTGAATCACATGTACATTATTCATGCACGTCTTGTACACTATACATTTGTATATGATTAAATCTTTGCATTGCCTGACATGCATATAGATTCAAAAACTTCTCTTGTTGTCACTGTCTCTTATTACCTTCATAGTATATTGTACGTGTATTGTACATGTACACTTCACCTGGATTTATACCTGTCACATATTGAAAAGCGACTAATAAATCACCATGTTTCTGTTACATAGGGAATATCAATTGAACATGCACATTTAATGCTTGGAGTTTGCTACTACACACTTGTATGCTAGATGTATGCTTGCTGTATGTGGGAGTTTGCTACTACAAAGTACACTTGTATGCCAACATTACAGATTCTTTCTGTCTTATTGAATGAGCTTTGTATAATATGTAATACACTGACTCATTGTGCTCATTTACTGTGTACACATGCAGATTAATCTGAGCACTTTATTTTGCACTCTTGCACTGTACTTAGCCGTGTTGTGCATATCCTGTCTAATTTGTACTTCTGCACAAACATGTAATTTTGTACAAATACAACATGTGTTATCACCCCTTTAACTCTCAGTGACTTTGCTTCATACACTTGCAGTCACAAATCATACGGATATGAAACAGAACTTACACTGTACATACAACTGTATGTGAAAGTCAAACCACCTGTACTTATTCTTACATGTTATATGTCAAACATCACTTGCATCTACACTCTGATTGTACTGTAGACACTCATAATCTCACTTTGAGCTCGGTAATTTATACTGAATATACTCAATGTAACACCTTACAACAAATCTACAACCTGCATTTCTGTATTTGCTTAGCACTATATTGTACACTCAACATTGTTACCTCCATACCATGGATTCTAGTTCCACTCCAAAAATGCAAATTAAACCTTACAGCACACCATTGAGTAGATTCTTACACTTTAGATTCCACTTTAGGCACTACAAACACTGTATGAACTGCTGTCATTAAGCACAGTTCTGTAATTACCTTGCAATTTGTCTTGCAATACAAACACCCACACTGATGCATGTCGATAAATCATACACCAAGAACCTATTAACGTGTGGTGACCTTTTCCCACTATCAACTCTATTCACCAACAACTTTGTCTCTTTGAACATTATCGACATTTATATAACACTAAATCTGTCTCAATGTCAATTTCTGTCACAACTGTAACTTCACACAACCACCACATCAGGTTGATGAAATGACATTACACATAGTTCATAAATTCCTGGCATTACATGCCTTGACATGAACGTGCATTACATGAACATGCACCAATGTTCACGTGCAATACCTGTGTAACCACGTACGTACCACGTTGCAACTCACCAGTACGCATGCAACAAATTCAACACTGTAACTGAGTTCAAATGAGTTCATAAGTTCGCTCAAGCATACTCTTATTTGCTTTCTTTCAGTTTTTAATGTTCATTTCACATTTTCCGGTATTTACTTACTCCTGTAGCGGGACTAAACTTGACTTGCATGAGTCTTCTGCAGAAACGGGCGAGTCAGCATTCGCATCCCATAACGCGACCAGTCTTCACGTTGACACGGTCAGCTGCTAACTAACTGAATGGCACAACCAAATTAGAAACTGCGCGAAACGTGACAAATGACAACTTTCACTCACTGCGCATGTCGTCTATGGTGTCCTCAAATCACAAATGAGGCAAACTCAAACGCAAACTTTCCTAACCAGAATCAAAACCCGCTTCGCTCCGCGAGACATACATAAAAAGCTTTAACGCTTGTAAAACTGTAGGTTCCCAAATTCATAGGCATATAATTATACGGAGAACGGAAATGTTTGTCTTGACCAACTAAAATTATATCAGTACAAAAATCGATAAAGAATAAAGTAATGAACCACATAGATATCGCACAAACCAGACTGTATACGGATCTCGCTTGTTTGAAAATGAATGCTATGTATTAAAAAATGTATCGGTACCATTAAATAACTTTAACAACTTGAAGCTGCGGACAAGGACAAAAGACTGGGAGTATAAGAAAAAAAGTTGCTAAACACTTGGAAGTGTGTATGCACTAAGTAATAACTGTTTTAATTTGCGTTTGAAGGTGAATAAAGACAAAGAAGAAGTAATATCTTGAGGGAGGTCATTCCAATATCTGGGTCCAGTAGATATAATTGTTTTCTTTGCAAAAATAGTGCGAGTACGGGGAAGGTGATAGGCGTCACTCTGGCAAGTGGGATAACAGTGGATAGAGCGATTCCTTTTGAACGTGTGGATAAAAACAGATGGTAATTCGTTAGTTGTTAGTTTATACATGAAAATAATAATAATATAATAATAATAATAATAAAATTCCGAGATTGTAATAAAATAGGTCTGAAATTTTCAGAATTCTGTTTTGATGAAAAAACAATTGGTATGAGCAAAATATCCGGCGTGGTTTATGATTCTTATTGCATGCTTTTGAATACGGAGAAGGGAATCTAATAATGAGTGAATTGCATTTCCCCACACCATTGTAAATGGAAAAATTGGATGTCATTGGAAAGAGGAGATATATGGCTTTATGATGTTGCTACTTACTTTGGAGTAAAGTAAACACCATGTTCACAAATTCGAAATTAAATCTTGTTTCTTTTTTATACGCACTGTAGCTACATATATCTCAGCAATTTGAAGCTAATTTGTATAAAATGAACTCTGAATTCTAAAAGAATTGAATGATGTTTAGTATTGTAGGTTTCTCATTATTAATTGTTTGTTCTGAACACCATCTTATAGTCAATACTGTACCATCCGTTCAATCTTGAATGTCTCCCCTTTTCATGATAGGGACTGCGGCCCGAAAAAATATCTTCTGTTAAAAGGGGATGGCTAGTAACTGATCATTGGGAATCAGTGGGAATGCTGGGGGATGATTGTTCCAATCCTTGGGGGATACATTTAAGAGTACATTTTTTGTTCTGTGAAAATTATTTGCTTCATAATGGTCTCATATTCAAGTAATGTGCAGTTTAATGTTTCCGGGTTAGCATGCCTGTACAGTGACGGGGAATTAAACAACACATTACTTGAATATGAGACCGTTCTGAAGCAAATAATTTTCATAAAACAATAGATATATTAATGTACTCTTTAATGAATCCCACTAGAATTGGAACAATCATCCCCGAGTATTCCCACTGATCAGTTACTATTATAGCCCTCCCCTTGAAAGAAATTAGAGTGCATGCAAAAAATGGGGTATCACAAACTCACGTAAATTTTCTGACTTCTAGTGATACCCTAACTTGAATATCCAAACAGTGCACCTATGTCCGAAATCTGGTGTTCCACAAAAAAAAAGTTACATATTCTCTTCGCAAGCATTAAGTTTCATTTATATATGTACATACATTTTGAATGGAAATACATATTACATGCACATGTAAAAGGTGCGAAGCCAATAGTGGCGATGGGATAGACAGAAATTGAAAGAGATAAGAAAATGAAAAACAGCTATAGTAAACTACATGTAATATGAATTGACAGGAAACAGACAGAAATATGGCGTAATGTACCCCAAAATGGAATCTTTATAAATAAAAAGTAAAAAGGGTAAAAGCGGTAGGCTAACAAAGAGAGAGAAAAAAACATAGAATTAAAAATAGAAAATGAAGAAGAGATTGAGAGTGCGAAGGAGAAACGTAAACAAAGGAAAATGTTATTTATCTCGAATAACTTTAAATCAACAGCTTAAAATAAAGAAATTTTAATCCATAAATTGTCTCATTGTGGCATACGGGAGAAGGCCTTGGAGTGGTTCAGGAGAACCGAAAAACAATATTCTCTGAACGAGAATAACTCAAGTTTCAATTTGTTAAATGTGGCGTCCCTCAGGGTAATATAAATTAGGTCCTTTGCTTTTTATAATTTATATCAATGACTTCTGCAAATCACCTGACATATTCTCATTTATGCATTTTGATGATGATTCAAATGTTTTCTTTTCTCATCAAAACCCAGTTACTCTCGTAGACACCGTCAACTCTGATTTGAAAAAAAGTAACTCAGTGGATAAGATCTTCATAAAACCTTCAGAAAATTAAGTATACACTTTTTAGTAAATCCTTATAAATATTAAGCACAGAAATTATTTTGATGATACTCCTATGTAAAATAACTTGGTATCAGAGTAGATGAAAAACTTTCGTGGAGGCCTCATGTTATTAAAATAAGTAAAATGATTACGCGTAATATTGGTATCGCATTCCAACGTCTTCTTTGTTGACCGCGAAAGTGGCAAAATATCATTGGGTTGGAATTGCCAGTGGTACAGGATTTACACGTGGAAAGAATGATGGTCAAGGTAAACAAGATAATGACCGATTTAACACACCGTCTGTACGGTTACTATTGCCTGAACAGATCAGGTATCAGACTCTGTCCTCCTCGCACAAAGCGTACCCGTTTTAGAAGTGCTTTTGTCCCGGATTCCATTCACACGTATAATGCCAGAGTAATTAGATAAGTTGTAATGATTAGTTTTTGGTGTATTTATTATTATCATTATTATTATGCTCCCGCATATCCAAAGAGTATAAGAAGGTATACAGGAATTGTGTGTGGTTGGCCGGGCGGTCGGGCGGTTCGTCGCAAAGTTTACGTCGCGAACTTTTCTACAGCTCTGAAATAATTCTGATGAAATCTGGGGTATATGGTGATATTGCGTGATTATCTTTATACTGTTGAAGTAATTGAGTTCAAATTTGGTGATGATGAAAGTGAGGTGTAGATTTGTAGGATATATGTTTCTCGTGTGTGTTTGATAGAGAAAGCATTGTTATGGTAATCTTATTATTTTTTTTGTTTATTCCCACAGTATTTAAGTTATGTAATTTTAAATTTGGAGTATGTAATGATTTACAGGTGTACATGCAAGACACATTTGGTGTTACTTTGATAAGGCGCTGCCATGGTAATTATTATTATTATTATTATTATTATCATCATCATTATTATATACATATATATATATAATTGGAATTTTTTGGAGTGAATTCTACAAATACATTGGGATATGTGGTGATATAATTGTTTGGTGTATAATGATGATGTATGAAAGGATATTATCAAATACATTTATGAGTGGAATAATAATATGAAAGTGATATACAGCTGTATATTAATAGTTTTTGTATACATGTAGTTGTAAATGTCGGGTTAATGTATTATGTTATTATGGTGCATACGTTACTGTATGTTAATGTGAGTGAGTTTCATTTTGTACTCTATGACATGTCTGATTGTGGTGTACCTGTACTGTATTGAATGTTAATTTTGTTCGATATCCTGATAAGTATAAAAATTTCCAGAGTGGACAATTTGAGTAATCAATCAATAAATCTCCTCTTCCGTTTATCCTGTTCAGCGTGTTAGGCATTCTCTCTCTCTCTTTCTCTCCTTCTTCCTTTAATTTTGTTTTTGCTCTAATCCTTTCATTCGTATATTCCCCTCAGTTTAGTCATGTCACGTTGTTGTGTCTCTGTTGTTTGTTTCATTTTGTCTTATATTTTTTGCATTATGCATAATAGCACATTACGTACTTGTAATTATAATAAGTATTTTTAAAGATATTCTAGAGTGGTC
Organism: Diadema setosum; assembly: GCF_964275005.1. Taxonomy (NCBI): domain Eukaryota; kingdom Metazoa; phylum Echinodermata; class Echinoidea; order Diadematoida; family Diadematidae; genus Diadema; species Diadema setosum. The sequence goes on along the minus strand of NC_092685.1, from coordinate 34,069,151 downwards.
TAAAATCTACAAGCAATGCTCCTGGTCAGAGAAGAAGAGAAGAAGAGACGACAAGTGTAGTTCTCATTTTTACCCTGCAAACATAACTTTGTAATTCCAGTATGTTTATTAGTTTGTTAATTACCATTGAATGTCATACTTTGTAATGTATGTTTGCTTATGATTGCATTTTTGATTTACTTTGTGTTATGTTTTGTTGAAAGAAAAATGAGAATAAAATAAATAAATGAAATGAAATCCACATGCATAGCTCCATTTCAGTCCCCTGCATACACATTAACAATTTGTTTGCAGACTACTAGACCAACATTCTTTTTTGTTTTGAAGTACAGCTGAACAATAATTTTCTTATCAGAACAAAGCTCACCGAAAAAAAACACAACATGTTTATCCTTTTTGTACCCTACCAGCAAAACCTCCCATTCTCCTCCTTCCCACTTCAAGCAGTCTCTTATAAATGTAGGACCTATAACTATAGTATTATCATGCTCTTTCGTTGAACTGTTCTTTGAAGTTTTGTCTATAAATAAAGGCTAATCGCACACTGTCTGTGCAACGGCTCCAGATGATCGACTCGACGTACGTATTTGTGCATGCTATTTAGCTAATACATTGTAAGCCGTACAGTGATTTCATTTCTTCGCGCCACTTGTACGAGGCTATAATATGATTCATTTAAAGGGAAATTATCAGAACGTAAAAACAGGTTTGTCCTTGATATCATTTCAAAAATGAAGAAATAGCTTTCTTAGATTTTTGGCTTTGGTATAGGCATCCACAATAAACAGATATTATTTTGTTTTTAATGAGGCCTACTCGCACAACCCGCATAGGATCGGCGGTTGCGGAACGTTTCTGCGTACTGCCTATTGTGCGGTATATTCGTTCCGCGGAACTAATCGACTGGATTCAGCCAGTATATCGGTTCCCCCGGAACCCGGAACGGATCGACTGTGACACCGGCAACGGTGATTTAGAAGGCCATATGCTTCGCGAATACATGTACATCAAATTGGTATACTAGTTTGTTCACAGTTGGATCCATATCGCTGTAATGAAGATTTTTCTTGAAGTGACATACGCTTTGAATTAGATGGCTGAATTGACAAAAAAGGCTGCAACGGTTACGAAATCCATTTAACAAACACAATGCTTAACTATTATATCAATCCTTCTCAATGCGCCATTCTTTGTTCTTTTTTTTTTTTGACACATGCATTCATGTACATGAGGAAAATAAAGGATGACGAAAAAGAGCAGCAATTGTTAACGACACCAAATCAGCTAACAATATTCAATGTGCCAAATCAAGAAGATTCTTCTCCCGGAAACATGTGCTTTGGATTTGAGGGCTCAAATGCAATCAAATTGATATACCCATTTCGTTTACAGTTGCATCCATCTGAATGTGCTTTATAAAGAGATCTTATTCAAGTGAAATGTTCCTTGGATTACAGCTCTCAAATGCATCAGATAGTTTGCAAATATAAAGGGTAACAAACAAAAAAGGCCACAAACGGTAGCGAAGTGCAATTAAATTGATGTATCATTTCTCTTACAGATGAATCCATGTCAGTCATTGTGACATATCAAGACATTCTCTCCAAGAGACATGTGCTTTGAAACATATATTGGGCAAGATGATGAAAAAATGGCGGCAACGGTGAACGAAACTGATTTATCCTGGGATATATTCAGATCAACATCAAATTGATTTACCAATTTGATTACAGTTGCAATCAGCTCAATGCCCTTTATGAAGAATTTTTTTCAAGTGATTTGGAGTAGAGGGATCACAGTATGTTGTAAAATATGTGGTGACGGAAAAAAAGGCGGCAACGTTGACGAGCCTTACTAAGAGCTCTTATGTTTCTGGATGTGCTTTATTAAAAAAAAAAAAAAATTCTTCAAGAGGATTTAGCTTTGAAAAGTAGAGGGCTCATTCATGCCTTTTTTATGTTTTTAAAGGGGTCTAACTGTATGTTTGTTTGTTTTTTGTTGTGTTTCTTTTTTTTTTTTTTTTTGAATTTGTTAAATATATGAAATGAAATAAGGTGCCTCGAAGAAGGATAAAGAAAAAATATTCAGCATCCGGCAACTTCAAACGAAATCGATATATGCAGATTTTTGCCGATGTGAAATCGATATACATCATGGAAGTAGTAACCGTTACCGCCTTTTTTCGTCCCTCCTTTATATTTACATAGGCCTGATGTATTTAAGCCGTCAAAATCAAAATTTTGACACCTCAAATATGAAGAGTGGAGGAAAAAAGGGCGGCAACGGTGACTAATTCGAATCAGCTAACAATATAGAACAAAAATAAATCAAATGGACTTAACTTTAAATTGAAATGGACTTTCTCTTTAACTTTCATTTACTTAACTTTACCTTAAAATGGACTTTTTTTTTTTTTACTTTCATTTTAAAAATATATCAAGTCAAATGACTGCTTTAATTCCAGGCAAATACCTCTTATTCGACATATGAAGAAATTCATTTTCCCAACAAGACATGTGCTTTCGATTTGAGGGTTCAAATGTAATTTAATTGATATACCATTTCCTTTACAGTTGTATCCATCTCAAACTGCTTAATTAAGATTTCTTTCTCCAAGGGACATATGCTCTGGATGATAGGGTTCACATGCATCAGACAGTTGGAGATGAAGGGAGACAAAAAAAGGCAAGAACGGTGACTAAATCAATTTCGATAACAATATGCTCAGCTAACATATCACAGTTGCATGTATGTTTCGATGTGCTTTATGGAGAAATTGCTAAGTGCTTTGGATTGAAAGGTCTCAAATGCTATAGACAGATGTAGAAAAAAGGGTAACAAAAAAGGTGACAACGGTTCCGACATCTTTTCAGCCAAGAATATCTTGAGCTAAGACATGCAATCGTGCACCGCTTTGCTTACAATTTGCATGCATATGAATGTACCATATCAGGACGTTTGTCCTAGAGAAGTGTGTTGAAATGCACTCGACAAATCAAAACACATATGGGGCAGTTGAACATAACGAGCGACGAAAAAAGGCGCCAACGGTTACAAGATCGAATAATACTGATATATACTTAGCTCATACGTGTACATCAAATTAATATACCACTTTGTTTACAGTTCCATGCAGGTACATAACGGATGACGAAAAAAAAAGGCGGCATCGGTGACGAAATCGATTTAGCGCACGATATGCTTAGTAATTATATCAAAGTGATATTGCATTTTGTTTCCAAATGCATGCATCTGTGGAGCCGGGAAATGTGCAAATCTAAATTTCATCAACGGGAAATGTGCAAACGTGACGCCGGGAAATATGCAAACTGTTGATTTCACGTAGATGGAAGTGAAACTCAATCGAAGCTGCGCATGAACCATTACCATCTTTACTACATGTGTTAATGTAACCACATAGCTGTCTACATCGACCACCTACAATGTGTGGTTTTTTTTTAACATTTCGAGCATTATCTTGTAAATCCCGTAACGGATTTTCACCAGATTTTTTGATATGATTGTAAATTTTTAATATGAGCCCCCCTTCCCCACAGCCGAGTTGAAGCATCAGAGTCCCTTAAACTCTGGATTTTGTTTTTCTTCTGTCGAACCGAAAAAGATAGTAAGGTTAGTGAAATAAAGATATCAATCACTAAAATTTCATGGGGGGGGGGGGGGATCTGAAGCCCCAGCGTCACAAAAACGGATTTTCACCAGATTTTTTTTTATATGATTGTAAATTGTTAATATGAGCCCCCCTTCCCCACAGCCGAGTTGATGCCTCAGAGTCCCTAAACTCTGGATTTTGTTTTTCTACTGTCGAACTGAAAAAGATAGTAAGGTTAGCGAAATAAAGATATCAATTACTAAAATTTCATGGGGGGGGGGGGTTGAAGCCCCAGGGTCACAAAAACTTGTTTTATCTTCTTTTCTGAATCCGAAAAAGATAGAACTAACTTAATGCTACAAAGACATTAATGAATGAAATTTCATGTTTGATTGCACATTTGTAGCATCTTCTTGAAAAATCTGTGAACGATTTTCATCAAACTCGGCAGATTGCACCTTTATGGTGATATGATTTTAATTTATTGCAATGAGCCCCCCCCCCCCCCCCCATTAACACAAATACCGCTTCCCCAGATACGGTATGACAAGGCCTTGAGCTTGTTCAAAATAATGTTCCGAGTGAGTTGCGGGGGTACACGCAGAACAACAGAAGGAGACCCTTACCGGCAGCACCTTGCAGACAACTCCAACGCAGGTACTTCGCAGTACCCTTAAGTCGCTCGTACCTCGTAACCGAAAACGGATCGGTTTAAAAGTTCTCACGCAGGTCAAACGGAATACACGCAAGTAGAAGGTAAGTAGCACGCGTCTAGCAAATAAGACACAAGTACGAAACTCGTAAACATTCTTGTCCGCCCGCAGAAAATTTTCCTGCGTGCTGAAAAAATTCCATAATCCCAACAAGCCCGCGTAACTTGCCCGGAAATGTGTGACGCGGCCTAAACATTCCGTGTCACGTCTTTCCGGACAAGTATTGCGTGTGACTTGCGAAGAGCAAGTTTAACTACCCAGAGGTCCCCTGCACATAACAGTACCTAGGACATATCTCACCCGTAGTCGCCCGGAGGTGCGCACGCAAGTCCTTTTAACCCGTAACCATGTTAGGCCTTCTCACACCTTTTCGGGCAAGCTACGCGAGCTTGTTGCGCGTGAGGATTTTCCACAGCACACCGGACAATTTCTGAGGGCGGACAAGGATTTGCGCGAGTTGTGCATATGTGTCTTACTTGCTGGATGCCTGCTATTTATGTTCCTCTTGCGGGTATTCTGTGTGACCTGCGTGACAACTCAGAAATTCATCTGAAGGAATGGCAGAAGTCCAACAGAAATGGTAGAATGTCATTATCTTGACCGCGCTGACCGCATAAGGGGACTGCGAAGTACCTGCGAGGGAGTTGCCTGCGAGATGCTGCTCAAAATTTGGCCACGGGTAAATCGGACTTGAGTGCGCAGCTCCGGGCAACTACGGGCGACATAATTTCCTGCGTGCTGTTAAAACCTTACTCGCAACAAGCCCGCGTAGCTTACCCGGAAAGGTGTGACAAGGCCTTTAGGCTGCCGAACTCATTCGGTGGGGACAAAAACCAACTGCACTTATAATTTGTTTTTGTGATGATGGCGGAGGAGCAGAAAGTTACCGAAATGTGCCGTCAATGACCTGCACATTTTGTTAATTTACCAAAATGTGCCGTAACAGACACCACAAAGTTGAATATAATGTCCTCCAATTATCTCCGAAAAGTAGATATGATATAGTCAGGACACAAATCATTGACGTTGGTTATTAAAGGACAAGTTCACCTTCATAGACACATGTGGGTTGAGTGAATGCAGCAATATTAGTAGAGCACATCACTGAGAGTTTGAGGAAAATCGGACAATCCGTTCAAAAGTTATGATTTTTTGAAGTTTCTGCTCAGTCATGGTTGGATGAGAAGACTACAATAGCTTGTGATGTCACATGAGTGCAACGATATAAAGAAAGTATAAAGAAAATAATAATAATAGTGGCTACTTGTATAGCGCACAGGTCCACTTTTCAGTGCTCATGGCGCTTCAAAAATGAAAAAATATCATATATTTACATGCATATACATATTCAAACATTTCAACAAAGAAGAAAATGGTAAACTAAAGCAAATATCTACCAAATAAAGAATACCACATATATCAATTAAAAATACAATATTGATCCAATATTAATGACATACAGCAATTACAGTCGTCAGTATGAAAGGAACATATAAGTTTTAAGTTTGGATTTGAATGACTCTGTAGATGACAGTTCCCTTAACTGAAGAGGTAACTGATTCCACAATTTTGGTCCCATAACGGAAAAAGCACGATCACCATACCCATGTTTTACTCTGGGTGTTTGGAGTAAGAATGCATCTGATGATGAACGTAGCCTTCGTGTCGGATTGTATTTTTGAACAGAATTACTTATGTATATTGGGGAAAAAGAATGAACTGAATGATGTACTAATAACAGAATCTTGAAAATAATCCTTTTTTCTACAGGTAACCAACGGAGAACTGGTGACATGGAATCAAACTTATTAGTAAAAGTTAACAATCGGGCAGCAGAATTTTGCAACCGTTGAAGTTTTGTGACATGTTTTTTTGAAAGATTACACAACAATGAATTCGAAAAATCCAACCGAGAAGAAATCAAAGCATGAATAAGTATCTCAGCTGCAGATTTAGACAAATATTTCCTTATGAAACTGAAATTACGCAACTGATATCGAACATTCCGCTGAATATGAGTTACATGACTTCGAAATGACATTTCCTGATTAAATATGACACCTAAATTACGGGCTGTTTTCGACGGAGTAATGCAAGTGCTACCGATGTTGACATGACATGACTGATAATCAACTTTGCTTAACATATGCTTTGATCCCAATAACAGAAACTCAGATTTATCATCATTTAGTTTGCCATTGGATGTAAGCCAAATTTTCAGGTCTTGCAAACATGCTTCGAGTTTTACAATGGCGGATGACAATGAAGACGGAGTGGGTTTAAAAGACAAATAAAGTTGTATATCATCCCCATAACAATGATAACTAATACAATGCTTGCGAAATACTTCACTAATTGGTTGCATATACAGAGAAAAAAGCAGCGGGCCTCCAACAGAACCTTGAGGTACACCAAACTTAGTCATAGTTTTACAAGAGGTAGAATCACCAATTCTGACATAATGAGATCGATCATATAAGTAGGATGTAAACCAATAAAGAACAGTTCCTTTGATGCCCAAATATCTCAATCGTTGAATCAGAATAGCATGATCGACTGTGTCAAAAGCTGAGCTCATATCAAGCATGATAAGAGCAGTGATGCTACCACTATCTAATTCTCTGAACACAATATCTGATAAGTTGACTAACAGTGTTTCTACACTATGACCAGGCTTGTACGCAGATTGAAATGAATCAAGCAATTCATTATCTTGCAGATACATTGTCAGTTGTGAGAAAACAACCTTTTCAAGCAATTTACTTAAATAAGGTAAATTTGAAATTAACGGTAATTTTTTAAACACTCTTGATCTAAGCCTGCTTTTTTCAAAGTTGGATGAATAACTGCTTTTTTACACACCTGTGGAACTAAACCTAATCTCAGGCTAGCATTTATGATTCTTGTGATAACGGGTGCTAAAACTCTGCCACACTTCTTAACCAAATCTGTTGGGATTGGATCAAGTTCACATGATTTGTTAGGTGAGTTCTTGATAAGCTTTTCTATCTCATTAACAGTGACAGACTGAAACTCACTCAATTCTGACTTGACTTCACATACAATGTCATTTGGCTGTTCACAACGAGTTGGGTAACTCCGTTGGATTGGCACAATTTTATCAATGAAATATTGCAATTGGCTAACTCAACCTTATCACCATGAGTGAGGTGTTCTGGTAAAGGAGATCGCTGTTTTCGGTAAAGTAAAGCATTAACAACTTTGTACAACTTGTTTGTATCTTTCCCACAATCCGTAACCTTTTTTGAATGATATTGTAATTTAGCATCTTTAATCAAGGCATTTACACATCGCCTTTGTGCATGATACATCTGCTTGTGAATCTCCAGTTTTGTGGACCTTGACTTCCTTTCCAACTGTCTACGAAGCAGTTTTTGCTTGAGCTATTTCTGGGGTATATCATTCCGTATTGGGGTGTATTGTGACCTTGATTCGTTTCTCAGGTGCCAACTTATCAAGGGTGGCAGTGAGTAAGGTGTTATACAAATTCACTTCATCATTAACATTATTAACTTGAGATTCAGCTGATAAAAGAGACTTAACATGAGTATCAGCAACAAACTCTTGTGGGTTTACAGATTTCAAATTCCGTGTCACAACAAATTTTTTTTTTCATACAACGTTGAGGAAGGTTCAATTCACACATTATTGCTGAATGATCTGATATACCTTCCACAACACCGGTATTACAAAGTTGAACAGTGTTACCTTTATGAGTTATAAGCAGATCTAATACATGGCCTCGATTATGAGTTGGCTCATTAATATGTTGAATCATATTAATTGAATTTAACATATTTTCACTTTTCTCGCATAACAAAAGAACACTCGACTTCTCTCTTTCAGAAGGCAGGGGGAATAATATTTCCCTTAACATACGTCAGTAACGAGTCGAAGAAATATGCACTTTATTCAAAAAACAAAGTTTTGTGAAATTCTCTTTTTATTTTCCTTATACTGTTGTACGCAAGTGACATCATACACTGTAGTAGTCTCCTCATTCAGCAGTGATTGCGCAGATGCTTTAAAAATTCATAACTTCTGAACGGAAGGTCGGATTTTCCCCAAACTTTCACTGATGTGTTCTACTAATATTGTTGCATTCACTCAATCCATATGTATATGAAGGTGGACTTGTCCTTTAATAATCTCCGAACTTGACATGAAAATCTGAGATTTGCAGACCGTGATTCTCGGGGATTCTCAGCCCGTAGTAAGCACCTCTCTCTCTGCGATCCACATGATATTCATGTGATGAATTATAGTAAAAACTGTAATAGTTATACATAGGATAAGAGACTGCTTGAAGTGGAAATGAAGAAAGAGGAGAGAGAATGAGAGAGGGAGTTTTGCTGTAGGGTGTGGCATGGCAATAGGCTTTTCAATGATATTTGTTCTGGTAAGAAATTGACTGTACTTTTAAAAAAATGGTGCTTTAATAGTCTGCAAAATTTGTTAATGTGCAAGCAGAATACTGAGATAGAACAGGATATATATTACTTAGTACTCGAGATGAAAGAAAGAAAGAAGTAACTATAAATTCTGACGAAGTTTTCTTCGTTAGAATTTATAGCTGGCAACGGTGACGATATCCATTAAGCCCACGATTTGATTAAATTAATTTACCACTTTCTTTACAGTTTGATGCATCTCGGTGTACTTAGTGACGATCTCTCTTCAATCGATGTACGCTTTGGATTTGACGATTTTATTACATCAGTCAGTTGTTACTAATGGGTGACAAAAAAAGCGATAGTGGTTACGAAATCTATTCAATAAACCATGTGCTTACCTATTACATCAATCCTTCTCAATGCGCACTCCAAGACTCCTTTTTTTTTAATGACATGCATTCATGTGCATGAGGGCAAAGAAAAGATAACGAAAAAAAAAAAACAGCAATTTTTAACGACACCAAATCAGCTAACAATTTCAATGTGCCAAATCAAGAAGATTCTTTTGCCGGAAAGATGTGCTTTGGATTTGAGGGCTCAAATGCAGTCAGACTTATACACCCATTTCAGTTACAGGTGCATCTATCTAAAGGTACTTTATAAAGAGATCTTGGTAAAGGTACTGTACAGTTTGCCTACTGATTGAGGTGGGGATTCATGTTTTGAGTATTCCTAAGTGACATAATGAGAAACTTCATGAAAAATGAAAGAGCATGTAATTTTAAGAAGGATTCACCGTTTATTTGATGAAGATTGGTTTTCTAATGGCTGAGATGTCAAAAAAAAAAACAAAAAGTGATAATAATAAAAGGCGACAGGCCACGCCTTTTATTAATGTTTCTTTGTTTCACCTTGTTTTTGGATATCTCGACCATTTCGAAACCGACTTTCATCAAAAAACTTTTGATACCGATTAGAATTGCATGCTTTTTGACATCTTACAGAGGGGTTTCTGAATATCTCGCAAAACGTTAAAAGCTAAATCCTCACCTCAACCAGAACTGCACACACCCTTTAAAGTGACATGTGCTTTGAATTACAGGTCTCGAATGCATCAGATAGTTTGCCAATATAAAGGGTAACCAAAAGAAAAAGATCGACAACGGTAGCGAAATGCAATTAAATTGATGTGCTATTTCTCTTACAGTTGAATCTATGTCAGTCATTGTGTCATATCGATACATTCTCTCCCGGGACATGTGCTTTGTATTCAATCGATGAAACACATATTCGGCAAAGTGACGAAAAAAGGGCTGCAACGATGACGAAACTGATTTATCCTGGGATATATTCATATCATACATCAAATTGGTATGCCACTTTTACCATTTTGAAAGTTGTAATCAGGTCAATGCCCTTTATGAAGAATTTTGTGCAAGTGATATAGAAGTAGAGGACTTAAAGTGAAAAATAAATGGTGACGAAAAAAAGGCGGCAAATACATCATCTTGTTATATAACGGTAGCGAAATGCAATTAAATTGATATACCATTTCTCTTACAGTTGAATCAATGTCAGTCAATTGTGTCATGTCGAGACATTCTCTCCCAGAGAAATTGATATATCATTTTTTTAAAGGTTCCATGAATTTCAATATGCCATTGCAAGATTTTTCTTTATTTTTTCATTTTTGGGGGGATAAGAGGGCTCAATTGCACCAGACAATTGTAAATACAGGGTAACGGTAAAAGGTAGTAACGCTTACGAAATTTATTCAGCACACAATATGATTTCCTCATATATCAATTAATACGATTCTCTTAAATGTGGATTCTTCCCAATGTGACACCTTAAGACGTTTTCTGCAACAGATATGTGGCATGCCTGTGAGTCGGAGGCATAAAGGGTGACGAAAAGAGCCGGAAACTGTAACGAAAGCGAATCAGCTCACAATATGCTAAAATAATACATCAAATCGTCTACCACTTTTGCTTACAGGTTAGTGCTTCTCAATGTGCCATATCAAGTTACCCCCCCCCCCCCCCGGGCAAGTGCTTAAGATTTGGGGGTTCAAATGCAACCGCTTCTTTTACATGTGTATGAATCTCAAGGAGCTTTATGATGACTTTTTCTTCAAGTGACGTGGTTTGGGCTCGAATGCATCAGACGTATGTAATTAAAGGGTAACGAAAGAGGCGGAAAAGACGTCGAAATCATTTTAGTCTCCAATCCACCTAGCTAATACATGAAACTGCGCACCTCTTTCCTTACAAAGCACATGCCTATCAATGTGTCATGTCAAGACGTTTTCTCCTAGAGACGTGTTGTATACATTCGAGGGCTCAAATGTAATACATGGTGCAGTTGAACATAAAGGGTGAAAATGAAAGGAAGCAACGGTCACGAAATCGATTTATCTCGATCTTTGATTAGCTCATACAATCAAATTGATATATAACTTTGTTTACCGTTCAATGCATCTCATTGTGTTATATGAAGAATGCTTCAGACAGATGTAAGTACAAACGGTGACGAAAAAAAACAAGTGTCACAGGGGACGAATACAACAAATTGTTGTATACTAAAAGCTGTATGCTCTTTGATGTGCTGTATACAGAACATTTTCTCGTCTATGCATTTTCTTTAGCTAAGAGCTGTCAGATACATGAGTTAAACATTATAAAGTGTGACGAAAATGGGTGGCAGTCTTAGTATTATGGTGGCATGCTTGTCAGTGTCCCATATCAAGACGTCACAAATCTCCCAGAGACATGTGATTTGCATTCAACCGCTGGTGAAACACAAGTTCGGCAAGGTGACGAAAAAGGAGCGGCAACGGTGACGAAATTGATTTATCCCCCAGGTCTCCCTGTATGTTTTCGTGAATTTGTTTGATATATGAAATGAAATAAGGTCCCTCGAAGGAAGATAGAGAAAAAATATTCAGCATACAGATATCCAAAAAAATCCGGCAACATAAAACGAATTCGATATATGCAGATTTTTGCTGAGCTCATAAGTGAAATTGATACACTTTGAAGTAGGAACCGTTGCCGCCTTTTTTGGTCCCTCCTTTACAATTACATAGGTCTGATGTATTTAAGCTGTCAAAATCAAAATTTTGACCGGTCAAATATGAAGGGTGAAGGAAAAAAAGCGACAACGGTGACTAATTCCAATCAGTATACAATATACAACAAAAATCAATCAAATGGACTTACAACTTTCATTTAAAAAATAAATCAAGTCAAATGACTGCTTTAATTACAGGTAAAATACCTCTTATGCGCCGTATGAAGAAATTCATTTTCCCAACAAGACATGTGCTTTCGATTTGAGGGTTCAAATGTAATTAAATTGATATACCATTTCATTTACATACCATTTCGTTTACATTCATCTGAAACTCCTTAATTGAGATTTCTTTCTCCAAGGAACATATGCTCTGGACGATAGGGTTCAAATGCATCAGACTGTTGGAGATGAAGGGAGACAAAAAAAAAATTCGAGAACGGTGACTAAATCAATTTCGACAACAATATACTCAGCTAACATATCACAGTTGCATGTATGTTTCGATCTGCTTTATGGAGAAATTGCTAAGTGCTTTCGATTGAAAGGTCTCAAATGCTATAGAAAGATGTAGAAAAAAGGGAAACAAAAAGGGTGACAAAGGTTCCGACATCTCTTCAGCCAAGAATATCTTGAGCTAAGACATGCAATGGTGCACCGCTTTGCTTACAATTTACGTGCATATGAATGCACCATATCAGAACGTTTGTCCCAGCTAAGTGTGTTGAAATGCACTCGACAAATCAAAACACATATGGGGCAGTTGAACATAACGAGCGACGAAAAAAGGCGCCAACGGTTACAAGATCGAATAATACTGATATATACTTAGCTCATACGTGTACATCAAATTAATATACCACTTTGTTTACAGTTCCATGCAGGTACATAACGGGTGACGAAAAAAAGGCGGCATCGGTGACGAAATCGATTTAACGCACGATATGCTTAGTAATTATATCAAAGTGATATTGCATTTTGTTTCCAAATGCATGCATCTGTGGAGCCGGGAAATGTGCAAACGTCTTGCCGGGAAATGTGCAAATCTAAATTTCATCAACGGGAAATGTGCAAACTGTTGATTTCACGTAGATGGAAGAGACACTCAATCGAAGCTGCGCATGAACCATTACCATCTTTACTACATGTTTTAATGTAACCACATAGCTGTCTATATCGACCCCTTGCAATGTCTTTTTCTTTTACATTTCGGGCATTATCTTGTAAATCCCATAACGGATTTTCACCAGATTTGGTGATATGATCGTAAATTGTTAAAATGAGCCCCCCCCCCCCCTCCCCCACAGCCGAGTTGAAGCCTCAAAGTCCCTAAACTCTGGATTTTGTTTTTTCTTCTGCCGAACCGAAAAAGTAAGGTTAATGAAATAAAGATATCAATCACTAATATTTAATTGGGGGGTTGATTTGAAGCCCAAGCGTAAGAATTGTTTTATCTTCTTCTCTAAATACGAAAAAGATGGAACTAACTTTATGCTATGAAGACATTAATGAATAAAATTTCATGTTTGATTGTGGTGGATCCAGGAGTGCCCAGATTCGGGGGGAGGTATGTGGAGCCGGGAAATGTGCAAACATCTCGCCGGGAATTGTGCAAACACCGGGAAATGTACAAACGTCTCGCCGGGGAAATATGCAAATTTCATCGACGGCAAATGTGCAAACATGACGCCGGGAAATGTGCAAAAGTTCATTGTCTATTTTGCCGGGAAATATGCAAACGTCGTCGGGAAATGTGCAAAACTCTGTATAAAGAAGATAGATAAACTCCATGTCAAAACTGCGCATGAACCTCCACCATTAATATTTTCTTGATAAGATCCTTGACAGATTTTCAACAAAATTGGCAGGTAGCACCATTGTGGCAATGGGATCGATATATGCAGATTTTTGCTGAGCTGATCAGTGAAATTGATATACCTCTTAGATGTAGTAACCGTTGCCGCCTTTTTTCGTCCCTCCTTTATATTTACATAGGTCTGATGCATTTAGGCTGTCAAAATCAAAATTTTGACCGGTCAAATATGAAGGGTGGAGGAAAAAAAGGCGGCAACGGTGACTAATTCGAATCAGCTAACAATATACAGCAAAAATCAATCCCATGGACTTACAACTTTCATTTAAAAAATATACCAAGTCAAATTACTGCTTTAATTACAGATAAATACCTCATGCGCCATATGAAGAAATTCATTTTCCCAACAAGACAAGTGCTTTTGATTTGAGGGTTCAAAGGTAATTAAATTGATATACCATTTCGTTTACAGTTGCATCCATCTCAAACTGCTTAATTAAGATTTCTTTCTCCAAGGGATATATGCTCTGGATGATAGGGTTCAAATGCATCAGACAGTTGGAGATAAACGGAGACAAAAAAAAAAAAAAGGAGAGAACGGTGACTAATTCAATTTCGACAAGAATATGCTCAGTTAAAATATCACAGTTGCATGTATGTTTCGATGTGCTTTATGGAGAAATTGCTAAATGCTTTGGATTGAAAGATCTCAAATGCTATACACAGATGTAGAAAAAAAAGGTAACAAAAAAGGTGACAACGGTTCCGACATCTTTTCAGCCAAGAATATCTTGAGCTAAGACATGCAATTGTGCACCGCTTTGCTTACAATTTGCATGCATATGAATGTACCATATCAGGACGTTTGTCCCAGATAAGTGTGTTGAAATGCACTCGACAAATCAAAACACATATATGGCAATTGAACATAACGAGCGCCGAAAAAAGGCGCCAACGGTTACAAAATCGAATAATACTGATATATACTTAGCTCATACGTGTATATCAAATTAATATACCACTTTGTTTACAGTTCCATGCAGGTACATAACGGGTGACGAAAAAAAGGCGGCATCGGTGAGGAAATCGATTTAACGCACGATATACTTAGTAATTATTGTCAAAGTGATATTACATTTTATTTACAAATGCATGCATCTGAGGAGCCGGGAAATCTGCATATATCGATTTCGTTTTAAGTTGTCGGATGCTGAATATTTTTTCTTTATCCTTCTTCGTGCCACCTTTTTTCATTTGATATATCTAACAAATTCACAAAAACATACATGAAGACCCCTTTAACAACATAAAAAGGGCATGAATGAACCCTCTACTTCAAAGCTAAATTTTCTTGAAGAAAACTATTTTTTTTATAAAGCACATCGAGAAACATAAGAGCTCTTAGTTAAGGCTCGTCAACGTTGCCGCCTCTTTTTCCGTCACCACATATTTTACAACTGTGAGCCCTCTACTCCAAATCACTTGAAATAAATTCTTCATAAAGGGCATTGAGCTGATTGCAACTGTAATCAAATTGGTAAAAGTGGTATATCGATTTGATGTTGATCTGAATACATCCCAGAATAAATCAGTTTCGTCACCGTTGCCGCCCTTTTTTCATCACCTTGCTCAATATGTGTTTGAAAGCATTATGTCTCTTGGAGAGAATGTCTTGATATGACACAGTGACTGACATGAATTCAACTGTAAGAGAAATGATACATCAATTTAATTGCTCTTCGCTACCGCTGTGGCCTTTTTTGTTCGTTACCCTTTATATTTGCAAACTGTCTGATGCATTTGACAGCTCTAATCCAAGGAACATTTCACTTGAACAAGATATCTTTATAAAGCACATTCAGATGGAAGCAACTGTAAACGAAATGGGTATATCAATTTGATTGCATTTGAGCCCTCAAATCCAAAGCACATGTTTCCGGAAAAAAAAAAATCTTCTTGATTTGGCATATTAAACATTGTTAGCTAGTTTGGTGTTGTTTTCCTTTATTTTCCTCAAGTACATGAATGGATGTGGCAAAAAAAGAAAAAAGAATGGCGCATTGAGAAGGATTAATATAATAGGTAAGCATTGTGTTTGTTAAATGGATTTAGTAACCGTTGCAGCCTTTTTTTTTTGTCAATTCAGCCATCTAATTCACCGTTGCCGCTCCTTTTTCGTCACCTTCCCGAACTTGTGTTTCACCAGCGGTTGAATGCAAATCACATGTCTCTGGGAGATTTGTGACGTCTTGATATGGGACACTGACAAGCATGCCACCATAATACTAAGACTGCCACCCATTTTCGTCACACTTTATAATGTTTAACTCTCATGTATCTGACAGCTCTTAGCTAAAGAAAATGTATCGACGAAAAAATGTTCTCTATACAGCACATCAAAGAGCATACAGCTTTTAGTATAATTCAATTTGTTGTATTCGTCCCCTGTGACACCTTTTTTCGTCACCGTTTGTCTGAAGCATTTTTCATAAAACACATTGAGATGCATTGAACGGTAAACAAAGTTATATATCAATTTGAATGTATGAGCTAAGCAAAGATCGAGATAAATCGATTTTGTGACCGTTGCTCCCTTTCATTTTCACCCTTTCGCCCGAATTCACGAAGGTGGTACAAATGAAACCATGGTTTAAACCATGGACAAAAACCATAGAGCGCCAAGTGCCTCACGAAATATTTCGTTTCAAAATTGGTCATTTCGTTGACAAAAAGACCGTTTCGTTAACGAAATGTTAATTTAGTTACAAAATGTTGTCTTTTCGTTACAAAGTGAACATTTCATCGACGAAATGACTGATTTCGTAACGAAATATTCCATGCGACACTTGGCGCTCCATGGTTTTATTTGTACCACCTTCGTGAATTCGGGCTTTATGTTCAACTGCACCATGTACTATATTTGAGCCCTCCATGGCATAGCACACGTCTCTAGGAGAAAACGTCCTGACATCACACGTTGATAGGAAAGAGGTGCGCAGCTTCATATATTAGATAAGTAGATTGCTGACTAAAATGATTTCGACATCTTTTCCGCTTTTTTTCGTTACCCTGTATTTACATATGCCTGATGCATTGGAGCCCAAATCACGTCACTTGAAGAAAAAGCCATCATAAAGCTCCTTGAGATTCATACATATGTAAAAGAAACGGTATATCAATTTGGTTTCATTTGAGACCTCAAATCCAAAACACTTGCGGGGGGGGGGGGAACTTTGATATGGTACATTGAGAAGCACTGAACTGTAAGCAAAGGTGGTAGACGATTTCATGTATTATTTTAGCATATTGTGAGCTGATTTGCTTTCGTCACCGTTTCCGGCTCTTTTCGTCACCCTTTATGCTTCCGCCTTACAAGTATACCACATAACCTGTGGCAGAAAACGTCTTAAGGTGACACATTGGGAAGAATCCACTTTTAAGAGAATTGTATTGATTGATATATGAGGCAATCATGTGTGTGCTGAATAGATTTCGTAAGCGTTACTACCTTTTGCCGTTACCCTGTATTTACAATTGTCTAGTGCAATTGAGCTCTCTAATCCACAAGATTAAAAAAAATAAATATCTTGCAATGACATATTGAAATTCATGCAACTTAAAAAAAAAATGATATATTAATGTCTCTGGGAGAGAATGTCTCGTCATTTTAATTGTATTTCGCTACCGATATGTAACAAGATGATGTATTTGCTGCCTTTTTTTCGTCACCATTTATTTTTCACTTTAAGTCCTCTACTCTAAATCATATATCACTTGAAGGAAATTCTTCATAAAGGGGATTTACCTGATTACAACTTTCAAAGTGGTAAAAGTGGCATATCAATTTGATTAAAAGTTGCAGTCAGCTAAATGCCCTTTATGAAGAATTTTCTTCATATGAAGAATTTTCTTCGTGTTATATGATTTGGACTAGAGGGCTCAAAGGCATTAGTTAGTTGTAAAATAAATGGTGACAAAAAGGGGCAACGGTGACGAATACATCAACTCGTTATACCTTACCCTAGCTGTTATGTTTCTCGACGTGCTTTATCAAAAACTTTTCAAAACCTCGCAGACTGTAGTATTTACATTAAAATACAGTTTATTTACAGATATTTACAAGCACATAACAAATATGAAGCACAAAACTAGCCACTGTGATCAACCGTTAGTCCGGTACGGAATGCTCCCACAGATGGCGCTGCAACAATTTCCGACGACAGGGAATTCCAGATCCTTTTCCCGATGTTTCTCGATGTGCTTTATCAAAAACTTTTCAAAACCTCGCAGAGAATCTGGCCTTCTTCTTCTTCTCCTGGTTAAGTCTACCTCCTTCAATAAGATGAAGATTCTCGCAGACTGTAGTATTTACATTAAAGTACAGTTTATTTACAGATATTTACACGAAAAAGGCCGGCAACGGTGATTTAGAAGGCCATATGTTTCTCTAAAACATGTACATCAAATTGGTATACTAGTTTGTTCACAGTTGGATCCATCTCGCTGTAATGAATTTTCTTGAAGTGACATACGCTTTGAATTAGATGGCTGAAGTGACAAAAACGGGTGCAACAATTACGAAATCCATTTAACAAACACAATGATTTCCTATTATATTAATCCTTCTGAATGCGCCATTCCTTTTTTGCCACATGCATTCATGTACATGAGGAAAATAAAGGATAACGAAAAAGAGCAGCAATTGTTAAATCAACTAACAATATTCAATATGCCAAATCAAGAAGATTCTTTTCCCGGAAACATGTGCTTTGGATTTGAGGGCTCAAATGCAATCAAATTGATATACCCATTTCGTTTACAGTTGCTTCCATCCGAATGTGCTTTATAAAGATATCTTGTTCAAGTGAAATGTTCCTTGGATTAGAGCTGTCAAATGCATCAGACAGTTTACAAATATAAAGGGTTGTAGAGCCCACTAATGTCAAAATCGCCCACTAATGTCAAAACAACCACTAATGTCATAACACGTCGACGACAAATGTCAAAACAACCACTAATGTCATAACGCGTCGACGACAAATGTCAAAACAACCACTAATGTCATAACGCGTCGACGACAAATGTCAAAACAACCACTAATGTCATAACACGTCGACGACAAATGTCAAAATCGGATCAACCACTAATGTCATAACACGTCGACGACAAATGTCAAAATTTCCATTTTTACTGCAAATGTCATAACACGTCGACGACAAATGTCAAAATCGGATTAACCACTAATGTCATAACACGTCGACGACAAATGTCAAAATTTCCCAATTTTCTGCAAAATGTCCTGACGCGTCACAAGGGCGGATCGAGGAATGCCATAAAGGGGAGGCGCCTTTACAAAATCAAAGGTTGGCACGACCCTCGCCCCCCTTTTCTTATTCTTATTTCTGCTGTGTTCACAAAATAAAGAGAGGGGGCACTAAAGGGGGATGCGCCCCCTCTAAATCCGCGATTGCGTCAACCACAAATATCAATATTGGATTTACCACAAATGTCATAACACGTAGACCACAAATGTCATAACGCGACACAGGGGCGGATCCATGAATTCCGTAAAGGGTGGGGGGGGCGGCTTTACAAAGTATAAAGGCTGGCGCGACCCCCTTTTCTTATTTTTGTTTCTGTTAGTGACGGTGCACGAGAGGGGGAAGCGCCCCTTTCGATCTATCATTGCGTCATGCAACCACATGGAAAAACTCAGTGCTTGCATTACAGGGGCGGATACAGGACTTTTGTAAAGGGGAGGCGTCTTTACAAAGTCAAAGGCTTGCTCGACCTCCTCCCCCCCCCCCCCATTTTCTTGTGTTGACGAAATAAAGAGAGGGGCACTAAAGGGGGATGCGCCCCCTCTCAATCCACGATTGCATCAACAACAAGTCAAAATCGGGGATTAACCACAAATGCAATAACACGTCGACCACAAATGTCATAACGCGTCACAGGGGGGGGGGGATCCAGGAATTCCGTAAAGGGGGGGGGGCGCCTTTACAAAATCAAAGGCTGGCGCAACACTGGCGGGTGCACCAAGGGGATGAGCCCCGCTCTCGACCCATCATTGCGTCAACCGCAAATATCAAAACTCATTGCTTGCATTACGGGGCGGATCCAGAAATTTCGTAAAGGGGAGGCGGCTTTACAAAATTAAAGGCTACCGCACCCCTCCCATATTTTCTTTTTATCTATGTTGTTTTAACCAAAAAAAAAAAGAAAAGAAAAGAAAGGGGGCACCAGAGGGGGATGCGCCCCTTCCTGATCCATCATTGCGTCAAGCACAAATGACCAAACTCATTGCTTGCATTACAGGGGCTGATCCAGGAATTTCGTTAAGGGGAGGCGTCTTTGCAAACTAAAAGTCTTGCGCGACCCTCCCCTCCCCTATTTTCTTCTTTTTATTTCTGTCGTGTTGACGAAATAAAGAGATTGGGCACTAATGGGGGATGCGCCCCCTCTCAATCCGCGATTGCGTCAACCGCAAATGTCAAAATCGGGGATTAACTACAAATGTCATAACGCGTCGACCACAGGTGTCAAAATTTTCAAACTAACTGCAAATGCCATAACGCGTCACAGGGGGTGGATCCAGGAATTCCGTAAAGCGGAGGGGCGCCTTAAAAAAAATCAAAGGCTGGCGTGACACCCCCCCCCCCAATTTTCATCTTTATTTCTGTTGTTTTAACATACTATAGTGAGAGGGAGCCAGAGGTGGAAGAGCCCCCTCTCGAGTCATGATTGCGTCAACCACAAATATCAAAACTCATTGCTTGCATTACGGGGGCGGATCCAGGAATTCCGTAAAGGGGAGGGGCGCCTTTACAAAATGAAAGGCTGGCCCGACCCTCCCCCTTTTCTTCTTTTTATTTCTGTTGTGTTGACGAAATAAAGAGAGGGGGCACTTAGGAGGGGGGGGGTGCGCCTCCTCTAAATCCGCGATTGCGTCACAGGGGTGGATTCAGGAATTCCATAAAAAAAGGGGGAAGGCTCTACAAAATCAAAGGCTGGCACGACCCCCCTTTTCTTATTTTTGTTTCCGTTGGTTTAACATACTATAGTGAGGGTGCACCAGAGAGAGAAGCCCCCCTCCCCCCCCCCCCCCTCTCGAAAACTCATTGCTTGAAATTATGGGGGGGGGGGGGATCCAGGAATTTTGTAAAGGGGAGGCGTACGTCTTCACAAGAAAGTCAAGGGCTGGCGTGACCTCCCCCTCCCTCATTTTCTTCTTATTTCTGTTGTGTTGACAAAATAAAGAGAGGGGCACTGAAGGGGGATGCGCCCCCTCATAATCCGCGATTGAGTCAACCAAAAGTCAAAATCGGGAATTAACCACAAATGTCATAACACGTCGACCACAAATGTCATATCGCGTCACAGGGGCGGATGCAGGAATTCCGGAAAGGGGGGGGGGCGCCTTTACAATTTCAAAGGCTGGCGCGACACTGTCCCCACCCCCCCCCCCCCAATTCCTTATTTTTTTTTTCTGTTGTTTTAACCGAATAATTATAGTGAGGGTGCATCAGAGGGGCATGCGGCCCCTCTCGATCAATCATTGCGTCAACCACAAATGGAAAAACTCATTGCTTACATTACAGGGGCGGATCCAGGAATTCCACAAAGGGGAGGGGCGCCTTTACAAAATGAAAGGCTGGCGCGACCCTCCTCACTTTTCTTCTTTTTATTTGTGTTCTGTTGACAAAATAAAGACAGGGGCACTAAGGGGGTGCGCCTCCTCTAAATCCGCGATTGCGTCAACCGCAAATGTCAATATTGGATTAACCACAAATGTCATAAAACTTCGAACACAAAATAATGTCATAACGCGTCACATGGGCGGATCAAGTAATTCCATAAAGGGGGGAGGGGGCTGGCGCGACCCCCTTTTCTTATTTTTTTTTTCTGTTGTTTTAACCTAATATAGTGAGGGTGCACCAGAGGGGGAAGCGCCCCCTCTCGATCCATCATTGCGTCAACCACAAATGGAAAAACTCATTGCTTGCATTACAGGGGCGTATCCAGGAATTCCGTGAAGGAGAGGTGCCTTTACAAAATCAAAGGCTCGCGAGACACCAGCCCATTTTCTTCTTTTCGGGCACCATGGGGGATGCGCCCCCTCTCGATCCAGGATTGCGTCAACCACAAATGACTAAACCCATTGCTTACATACAGGGGCGTATCCAGGAATTCCGTGAAGGGGAGGCGCCTTTACAAAATCAAAGGCTCACGTGACACCACCATATTTTCTTCTTTTCATTTTCTCTTGTTATAACAAAATATATAGAGGGGCACCATGGGGGATGCGCCCCCTCTCAATCCATGATTGCGTCAACCACAATGACCAAACTCATTGCTTCCATTACAGGGGTGGGTCCAGGAATTCCGTAAAGGGGAGCTGGTGCACCTTTGCATAATTAAAGCCTGACGCATCACCCCATCTTTTTATCATTTATGTTGTTTTGAAGAAAAAAAAATAGAGGGGGCATCAGAGGGGGATGCGCCCGTCTCGATCAGCGATTGCGTCAACCACAAAATGTCAAAACTCATTGCTTGCATTACAGGGGCGGATCCAGGAATTCTGTAAAGGGGAGGAGCCTTGACAAATTTAAAACCTGCCGCACCCCTATTTTTCATTTCTGTTGTTTTAACAACAACAGAAATGCTTGCTCATTGCTTGTATTACAGGAGCGGGTCCAGGAATTCCGTAAAGCGTAAAGGGGAGACGTCTTCTCAAAATGAAAGGTTGACGCAATCCCCCTCCCCCTTATCAATATCGTTTTATTTCTTTTGTTTAAACGACAGTTAAAGCGGCAGTCTTTAATTGTGTAAAGGAGCCTCCATCACTTTACGGAATTCCTGGTTCCGCCCCCTGTAATGCAAACAATGGGTTTTGCCATTAACTTGTGGTTGACGCAGTCGCGGATCTAGAGGGTGACACGGTACCCCCTCCCCGTCTCTATTTTTGTTAACACAAAAGAAATTAAATGAAAAAAAAAGGCTAGGCAGTTTGCGCAACTTTTTGATTTTATAAACGCTTCTCTCCTTTACGGAATTTGGACCGCCCCTCTAATGCAAGCAATGAGTGTTGACATTTTGTGTTAACCCAATCGCGGATCGAGAGGGGGCTCATACCTCTATGGTGACTCCTTTTTTTATAACAATAGAAAAATTACAAGAAAAAATAGGGGGGTGCGGCAGATTTAAATTTTGTAAAGGCGCTTCCCCTTTACGGAATTCCTGGATCCGTCCCTGTACGGTAAGAAATTAGTTTTGATATTATGGTTAACGCAATCGCGGATCGAGAAGGAGGCGCATCCCCCTCTGATGCCACCTCTCTTTTTTTAAAACAATAATAAAATATGGGGGTGCGGCAGCCATTATAACTTGTAAAGGCGCCTCCCGTTTACTGAATTCCTGGATCCGCCCTTAATGCAAGCAATGAGTTTTGACATTTGTGGTTGACGCAATCATGGATTGGGAGGGGACTGGTACATCTCTGGTGCCCCCCCTTTTTTTGTTCAAACAAAAAAGAAAATAAATAAAATGGGGGGGGGGTGGAAGCCTTTAATTTTGTAAAGGTGTCTACCTTTTACGGAATTCCTGGATCCACCCCTGTAATGCAAACGATGTAGCAGCTTTGATTTTTTAAGGGCGCCTCCCCTTAACGGAATTCCTGTATCCGCCCCTATCATGCAAGCAAAAATGAGTTTTGACATTTTGTGGTTGACCGAATCGCGGATCGAGAAGGGAGAGCATCCCCCTCTGGCGCTCCCCTCTCTTTCTTTTTCATTAGTTAAAACAATAGAAAAATGGAAAAAAGTGGAGGGTTGGGGTGCGGCAGTTGTAGTTTTGTAAAGACGCCCCCCCCCCCTTTACGAAACTCCTTGATCCGCCCCTGTAACGCGTTATTTCTGTTGTTTTACCAACAAAAACAAAACAAAAACAAAAAATAGAGAGGGGGTACCAGAGGGGGGATGCTCCCCTCCCCCCTCGATCCGCAATCGCGTACGTCAACCACAAATGTCAAAACTCATTGCTTGCATTACGGGGGCAGGTCCAAGAATTCCTTAAAGCGCAAAGGGGAGACGTCTTTTCAAAATGAAAGGCTTGCGAAATCCCCCTCCCCCTTATTTTTCTTTTTATTTCTTTTGTTTAAACGTTAAAAAAAAAAGAAAAAAAAAAGAAATGGCGTGCGGCAATCTTTAATTTTGTAAAGGGGCCTCCCCTTTACGGAATTCCTGGTTCCGCCCCATGCAATGCAAACAACGAGATTTGCCAAAAACTTGTGGTTGACGCAGTCGCGGGTCGAGAGGGGGGCGGTATACCCCCTCCCCGTCTCTACTTTTGTAAACACGAAAGAAATTGAATTAAGAAAAAGGAGAGGTGGCTTGCGCAGGCATTTGATTTTTTTAATGGCGTCTCCCCTTTACGGAATTCCTGGACCCGCCCCTATAGTGCAATCGCGGATCGAAAGGGGGCGCATTCGTCTCTGCTGCCTTCTTTCATTTTTTAAACAATAGAAATAAAAAGGGAAAAAAAAAGGGGTGCGGCTGTTCTAATTTTGTAAAGGTGGCTCCCCTTTACGAAATTCCTGGATCCGCCCCTGTGACGCGTTCTGACATTTGCAGTACATCTGGAAATTTCGACATTTTTGTGGTCGACGTCTTATGACATTTTGTGGTTAATCCAATTTTGACATTTGCGGTTGGCGCAAACGCTGATCGAGAGGGGGCGCATCCCCCTCTGGTGCCCCCTTGCTATGTTTTGTTAACGCAACAGAAATAAATATAAGAAAATGGGGTGGGGTCTCGCCAGCCTTTGATTTTGTAAAGGTGACTCCCCTTTACGGAATTCCTGGATCCGCCCCTGTAATGCAAGCAATGAGTTTTGATTTTTGTGGTTGACGCAATCAAGCATGGAACGAGAGGGGGCGCGTCCCCCTCTGGTGCCCCCTCACTATATTTTGTTAAAAGCCTTTGATTTTTTAAAGGCGGCCATCCCCTTTACGGAATTCCTGGATCCACCCCTCTGACGCATTATGACATTTGCAATTAGTTTGAAAATTTGGACATTTGTATGTGGTCGACGTGTTATGACATTTATGGTTAATCTCCGATTTTGACATTTTCAGTTGACGCAATCGCGGATTGAGAGGGGGCGCATCTCCCTTCAGTGCCTCCTCTCTTTATTTCATCAAGACAACAGAAATAAAAAGAACGAAATGGGGGAGGGAGGAGGGTCGCACCAGACTTTGACTTTGTAAAGACGCCTCCCCTTTACGAAATTCCTGGATCCGCCCCTGTAATGAGAGCAATGAGTTTAGTCATTTGTGGTTGACGCAATGATGGATCGAGAGGGGGCGCATCCCCTTTGGTGCACCCTCACTATAATTATTAGGTTAAAAACAACAGAAATAAAAATAAGAAATGGGGGGGGGGGGTCGCCAGCCTTTGATCTTGTAAAGGCGCCCCACCCCCCCCCCCCCCCGTACGGAATTCCTGGATCCACCCCTGTGACGCGTTATGACATTTGTGGTCGACGTGTTTCCATTTGTGATTAATGCCCGATTTTGACTTGTTGTTGATGCAATCGTGGAATTAGAGGGGGCGCATCCCCATTTAGTGCCCATCTCTTTATTTGGTCAATACAACAGAACTAAAAAGAAGAAAATGGGGAGGGGGAAGGTCGCGCCAGTCTTTGACTTTGTAAAGGCGCCCCCCCCCCCTTTACGGAATTCCTGGATCCCCCCCCCCCCCCGTGACGCGTTATGACATTTGTGGTCGACGTGTTATTGCATTTGTGGTTAATCCCCGATTTTGACTTGTGGTTGACGCAATCGCGGATTGAGAGGGGGTGCATCCCCCTTTAGTGCCCCTCTCTTTATTTCGTCAACACAAGAAAATGGGGAGGGGGTAAGGTCGCGCCAGCCTTTGACTTTGTAAAGACGCCTCCCCTTTACAAAATTCCTGGATTCGCCCCTGTAATGCAAGCAATGAGTTTGTCCATAATTTTATGTGGTTAACGCAATGATGGATCGAGAGGGGGCGCTTCCCCCTCTCGTGCACCCTCACTAACAGAAACAAAAAGAAAAGGGGGTCGCGCAAGCCTTTGAATTTGTAAAGGCCCCCCCCCCCTTTACGGAATTCATGGATCCGCCCCTGTGTCGCGTTATGACATTTGTGGTCGACGTGTTATGACATTTGTGGTTAATCCAATATTGATATTTGTGGTTGACGCAATCGCGGATTTAGAGGGGGCGCATCCCCCTTTAGAGCCCCCTCTCTCTATTTTGTCAAGACAACAGAAATAAAAATAAGAAAATGGGGGAGGGGGAGGGGGCTGAGGGTCACGCCAGCCTTTGATTTTGTAAAGGCGCCTCCCCTTTATGGAATTCCTCGATCCGCCCTTGTGACGCGTCATGACATTTTGCAGAAGATTGGGAAATTTTGACATTTGTCGTCGACGTGTTGTGACATTAGTGGTTAATCCGATTTTGACATTTGTCGTCGACGTGTTATGACATTTGCAGTAAAAATGGAAATTTTGACATTTGTCGTCGACGTGTTATGACATTAGTGGTTGATCCGATTTTGACATTTGTCGTCGACGTGTTATGACATTAGTGGTTGTTTTGACATTTGTCGTCGACGCGTTATGACATTAGTGGTTGTTTTGACATTTGTCGTCGACGCGTTATGACATTAGTGGTTGCTTTTACATTTGTCGTCGACGTGTTATGACATTAGTGGTTGTTTTGACATTAGTGGGCGATTTTGACATTAGTGGGCTCTACAAGGGTAACGAACAAAAAAGGCCACAACGGTAGCGAAGAGCAATTAAATTGATGTATCATTCCTCTTACAGTTGAATCCATGTCAGTCATTGTGTCATATCAAGACATTCTCTCCAAGAGACAAGAGCTTTGAAACACATATTGGGCAAGGTCATGAATAAAGGGCGGCAACTGTGACGAAACTGATTTAACCTGCGATATATTCAGATCAACATCAAATTGATATACCACTTTTACCAAATTGATTACAGTTGCAATCAGCTCAATGCCCTTTATGAAGAATTTTTTTCAAGTGATTTGGAGTAGAGGGCTCACATTTTTAAAATATGTGCAGACGGAAATAAAAGGCGGTAACGTTGACGAGCTCTTATGTTTCTCGATGTGCTTCATAAAAAGAAAAAAAAAACACGTTTTCTTTAAGATAATTTAGCTTTGAAGTAGAGGGCTCATTCATGCCCTTTTTTATGTTGTTAAAGGGGTCTTTTTGTGTGAATTTGTTAGATATATGAAATGAAAAAAGGTGCCTCGAAGAAGGATAAAGAAAAAATATTCAGCATCTGGGAACTTAAAACGAAATCGATTTATGCAGATGTCAAATCGAGATGGTAATGGTTCATGCGCAGCTTCGATTGAGTTTCTCTTCGATCTACGTGAAATCAACAGTTTGTACATTTCCCGTTGAAGAAATTTAGATTTGCACATTTCTCGGCTCCAGAGATGCATGCATTTGGAAACAAAATGTAATATCACTTTGATATTATTACTAAGCATATCGTGCGCTAAATCGATTTCGTCACCGATGCCGCCTTTTTTTCGTCACCCGTTATGTACCTGCATGGAACTGTAAACAAAGTGGTATATTAATTTGATGTACACGTATGAGCTAAGTATATATCAGTATTATTCGATTTTGTAACCGTGGGCGCCTTTTTTCGTCGGTCGTTATGTTCAACTGCCCCATATGTGTTTTGATTTGTCGAGTGCATTGCAACACACTTGGTGCATTTTATATGCATGCAAATTGTAAGCAAAGCGGTGCACGATTGCATGTCTTAGCTCAAAATATTCTTGGCTGAAAAGATGTCGGAACCGTTGTCACCTTTTTTGTTACCCTTTTTTTCTACATCTGTGTATAGCATTTGAGATCTTTCAATCCAAAGCACTTAGCAATTTCTCCATAAAACACATCGAAACATACATGATAATGTTAGCTGAGCATATTGTTGGCGAAATTGAATTAGTCACCGTTCTCGCCTTTTTTTTTTTGTCTCCCTTCATCTCCAACTGTCTGATGCATTTTGAAAACCATCATTAAGAGCATATGTCCCTTGGAGAAAGAAAACTTAATTAAGCAGTTTCAGATGGATTTAACTGTAAAGGAAATGGTATATCAATTAAATTACATTAGAACCCTCAAATCGAAAGCACATGTCTTGTTGGGAAAATGAATTTCTTCATATGTCGCATAAGAGGTATTTACCTGTAATTAAAGCAGTCATTTGACTTGATATATTTTTTAAAATGAAAGTTGTAAGTCCATTTCATTCATTTTTGTTGTATATTGTATACTGATTGGAATCAGTCACCGTTACCGCCTTTTTTTCCTCCACCCTTTATATTTGAAAGGTCACCATTTACAGTATTTTACAACTAACTAATGCATTTGAGCCCCATAGTCCAAATCATATAACACGAAGAAAATTCTTCATAAAGGGCATTTAGGTGACTGCAACTTTTAATCGAAGTGGTATAATTTGGTGGGTGATCTCAATATCCTGGGGTATAAATCAATTTCGTCACCGTTGCCGCTCCTTTTTCGTCACCTTGCCGAACTTGTGTTTCACCAGCGGTTGAATACAAATCACATGTCTCTGGGAGATTTGTGACGTCTTGATATGGGACACTGACAAGCATGCCACCATAATACTAAGACTGCCACCCATTTACGTCACACTTTATAATGTTTAACTCTCATGTATCTGACAGCTCTTTGGTAAAGAAAATGTATCGACGAGAAAATGTTCTCTATACAGCACATCAAAGAGCATATAGCTTTTAGTATATAACAATTTGTTGTATTCGTCCCCTGTGACACTTTTTTTCGTCACCGTTTGTCTGAAGCATTCTTCATAAAACACATTGAGATGCATTGAGCCCTCGAATGCATAGCACACACATCTCTAGGAGAAAACGTCCTGACATGACACATTGCTGATAGGAAAGATGCATGGGCGTAAATCCCGGGGGGGATGGGGGAGATATATCCCCCCCTGAAATGGAGGAGGGGGGGATGGCCTGTACAATCATCCCCCCCTGAATTTTGAGGGGAAAAAAATGGAGGAAGCAGAAATGTGATTGTATAAATTTTGGCATATTGCATGACGTTTGTACGCCGGCCTTCAGACAGGTAACAGAGCTGAACAGTATTCTTTCTTGTAGGAAAATGTATAATTTTCTCAAGCGCTCGCTCGCTTCGCTCGCTCGCGAAGAAAGTAACATCGACATACACTGTAAGGTATGGCTCAGGCGTTGACAACGTCAAATAGTATAGGCCTACATATAAACATGCTATGACGCGAGTAACTGGGGACCATCTGCAAAATATGTACGAACACATACAAACAAACAATAACAACAACTTTATCGCCATAATTGAATCCCCTCCATTTCCTGAATCATTCCTGAGAAACGACAGTGACTCAGTCAGGGTATACCAAGGGAAGATCAGGGACGTCGAATCTATGGGGGGCAAAGGGGCATTTGCCCCGCCCCAAAGGAAGTGTTTAGACAGACAAATCATTTATCCCCCAAGCAATTCCCGAGATGAGGACAAATCTCGAACTTTCTTAATGGAAAATTGTCCAAATATCGCCAGAACTATGCACCAGATCGTTGTATTGCAATCATGAACATGCAAAAGGTCCGCTATACAGGATAAGGGATAAACTTTGTACACTTTTGACATAGACGTATATTCCCTAATTTATCAAAGAGTGTGCAGCAGATCTTTCACTTAACAAAAGCAACCTAATATGTATAGAGGCGTCGATGGGGGGGGGGATGGTTCTCAAATAAAAGTGGGACAAACAAAGGCGAAAAATATAGCTACAAACGGCAGTTTTTGGAGTGTAAAATGTTAAAATTTTAAAGCTCGCTCGCTCCGCTCGCTCGCATTTAACCGCTATGCCATTCTCCTGATGTTGCTGCCAGTGATTGACAGCAGGTGCACCCGGTGCGCCCCCCTTAATTTCTAAAGCGAAAATATAGCTACAAACGACAATTTTGAGGACTGGAAAATGTCAAAATTTTCAAGCTCACTCGCTTCGCTCGCTAGCATTTAATCAGTATGCCATTATCCTGATGTTGCTGCCAGTAATTGCCGGCAGTTGCGCCCGGTGTGCCCCCTTAATTTCCAAAGCGAAAAAATACAGCCACAAACGGCAGTCTTTGGACTGTAAAATGTCAAAATTTTCAAGCTCGCTCGCTTCGCTCGCTCGCATTTAATCGCTATGCCATTCTCCTGATGTTGCTGCCAGTGATTGTGAGCAGGTGCGCCCCCCTTAATATCCAAAGCGAAAAATATAGCTACAAACGGCAGTTTGGGGACTGTAAAATGTCAAATTTTTGAAGCTCGCTCGCATTTAATTATTATTCCATTCTCCTGATGTTGCTGCCAGTAATTGCCAGCAGTTTTCGCCTGGTGCGCCCCCTTAATTTCCAAAGCGAAAAATATAGCTACAAACGGCAGTTTTGGGACTGTCAAATGGCAAAATTTTGAAGCTCGCTCGCTTCGCTCGCTCGCATTTAATCAGTATGCCATTCTCCTGATGTTGCTGCCAGTAATTGCCAACAGTTTTTGCCCGGTGCGCCCCCTTAATTTCCAAAGCGAAAAAATACAGCCACAAACGGCAGTTTTGGGACTGTCAAATGGCAAAATTTTGAAGCTCGCTCGCTTCGCTCGCTCGCATTTAATCATTATGCCATTCTCCTGATGTTGCTGCCAGTAATTGCCAGCAGTTTTCGCCCGGTGCGCCCCCCCCCCCTTAATTTCCAAAGCGAAAAAATACTAGTACAGCCACAAAGGACATGTGGGACTGTAAAATATCAAAATTTTCAAGCTCACTCGCTTCGCTCGCTCGCATTTAATCGTTATGCCATTCTGATGTTGCTGCCCGATTGCCGGCAGTTGCGCCCGGTGTGCCCCCATAATTTCCAAAGCGAAAAAATACAGCCACAAACGGCAGTCTTTGGACTGTAAAATGTCAAAATTTTCAAGCTCGCTCGCCCCGCTCGCTCGCATTTAACTGCTATGCCATTCTCCTGATGTTGCTGCCAGTAATTGCCAGCAGTTGCGCCTGATGCGGCCCCCCTTAATTTCCAAAGCGAAAAAAGTATAGCTACAAACGGCAGTTTTTAGACTGTAAAATGTTAAAATTTTCATGCTCGCTCGCTCCGCTCGCTCGCATTTAATCGCTATGCCATTCTCCTGACGTTGCTGCCAGTGATTGACAGCAGTTGCGCCTGGTGTGCCCCCCTTAATTTCCAAAGCGAAGAATATAGCTACAAACGGCAGTTTTTGGACTGAAAAATGTCAAAATTTTCAACGCAAAGAGATTTCACCGTAGGAGGGGGAAACCCCCCTACCATACCCTCCTCCCTCGCTTGATTCGTTCCCTCACATAACCGCTCCTCCTAAGATCAAATCCTGTCTACGCCGATGATAGGCCCCATTAGATTTTAGTAGGCCTTTACAGTGATGTCGCACAGCAAGAGCTGAAATACCACGATTTTGTCATTCAATAATATTTTGTAAATATTTCATTTTCTTATTGTTTTTTTTTTTTCAAGAAAAGAAAACAAAATTTTCACCACAAGTGAGCACCAGATCGCTGAATTTCAGGTCTGAAAATGCAAAATCTTCCTCGTGTGGGAGAGGGATACCCCCCCCCCCCCCCATACACACCCTTCCCCCGTTCGGTCGTTCCGCTCCCTTTCACAGATATTTCCAAAAAAAAAATGTTTTCATACTTTTAAGGTCTGATTTTCCGCCGAAAGTCGTCTGACAAGCAAAAAAAAAAAAGCAACAAGAACAAAAAGTCTTTATGTTGTTGCTGCCACTTTTCTCCCACTTTATATTTCATGCAAAAGAGTGGGGCATCCGATCCCTGTTAAGTGTGTGTGTGTGTGGGGGGGGGGCACAAAGCTTCTCCCCCCACCCCCCCCCCCAAAAAAAAAAAAAAAAAAGGCTGCGCCGGTCCGGTTATGGGCTTGTAATCGTGGTGATGGTGACCATCCCCCCCACTCCTCAGTATGGATTTACGCCGTTGGAAAGATGTGAGCAGGTTCATGTATTAAATAAATATATTGCTGACTAAAATGATTCCGAGATCTTTTCCGCCTTTTTTCGTTACCCTATTTTTACATGTGTCTGATGCATTTGAGCCCAAACCACGTCACTTGAAGAAAAAGTCATCATAAAGCTCCTTGAGATTCATACACATGTAAAACAAACGATGTATCAATTTCGTTGCATTCGAGCCCTCAAATCCAAAGCACTTAACCGGGGGGGGGGGGGGGGGGAGAACCTTGATATGGCACATTGAGAAGAAAAGTGGTAGACGATTTGATGTATTATTTTAGCATATTGTGAGCTGATTCGCTTTCGTTACCGTTTCCTGCTCTTTGGGAAGAATCCACTTTTAAGAGAATCGTATTAATTGATATATGAGGCAATCATATTGTGTGCTGAATAAATTTCGTAAGCGTTACTACCTTTTACCGTTACCCTGTATTTACAATTGTCTGGTGCAATTGAGCCCTCTAATCCCCCCAAAAATGAAAAATTAAAGAAAAATCTTGCAATGGCATATTGAAATTCATGGAACTTAAAAAAAAATGATATATCAATATCTCTGGGAGAGAATTTCTCGATATGACACAACTGACTGACATTGATTCAACTGTAAGAGAAATGGTATATCAATTTAGTTGCATTTCGCTACCGTTATATAGCACGTTGATGTATTTGCCGCCTTTTTTTAGTCACCATTTAATTTTCATTTAAAGTCCTCTACTCTAAATCATATATCACTTGCACAAAATTTTCATAAAGGGCATTTGACCTGATTACAACTTTGAAAATGGTAGAGCTCTTAGTAACGTAGTGTATAACGAGTTGATGTATTCGTGAACGTTGCCGCCTTTTTTCGTTACCATTTTTTCGTTACCATACAACTGTGACCCCTCCACTCAAAATCCTATATCACTTCGAGACAATTCTTCATAAAGGGCATAGAGCTGATTGCAACTCTAATCAACAGTGGTAAAAGTGGTACTTTTACATCAATTTGACGCATGATATATCCCAGGATAAATCAGTTTCGTCACCGTTATCGCCCTTTTTTCGTGACATTGACGAATATGTGTTTCAGCGATTGAATACAGAGGACATGTCTCTGGGAGAGAATGTCTCGAGATGACACAATGACTGACATTGATTTCAACTGTAAGAGAAATTGAACATCAATTCAATTGCATTTCGATACCGTCAGTATAACGAGTTAATGCATTCGTCAACGTTGCCGCCTTTTTATTTTTCGTCACCATTTATTTTTCAACTGTAAGCAACATTTTTTTTTTTAAGTAGAGTCAATTTCTTACCAGAACAAATATTGAAAAGCCTATTGCCATGCCAAACCCTACAGCAAAACTTCCTCTTTCATTTTCTCTCTCTTTCTTCATTTCCACTTCAAGCAGTCTCTTATCCTATGTATAACTATTACAATTTTTACTATTATTCATCACATGAATATCATGTGGATGGCAGAGAGAGGTACTTACGGGCTGAGAAAATGTCCCCGGGAATCACGGTCCTGCAAATATCAGATTTTCATGTCAAGTTCGGAGATTATTAATAACCAACGTCAATGATTTGTGTCCTGACTATATCATAGCTACTTTTCGGAGATAATTGGAGGACATTATATTCAACTTTGTGGTGTCTGTTATGGCACATTTTGGTAAATTACATGTGGAGGACATTGACGGCACATTTTGGTAACTTTCTGCTCCTCCGTAATCATCACAAAAACAAATTGTAAGTGCAGTTGGTTTCTGTCCCCACCGAATGAGTTCGGCAGCCTTAAAGGCCTTGTCACACCTTTCCGGGTAAGCTACGCGGGCTTGTTGCGAGTAAGGTTTTCCCAGCACGCAGGAAATTTATCTCGTCCGTAGTTGCCCGGAGCTGCGCACTCAAGTCCGATTTACCCGTGGCCAAATTTTGAGCAGCACCTGGCAGGCAACTCCCACACAGGTACTTCGCAGTCCCCTTATGCGGTCAGCGCGGTCAAGATAATGACATTCTATCATTTCTGTTGGACTTCTGCCATTCCTTCAGATGAATTTCTGAGTTGTCAGCCCCAACGTGCCTGGCACGCAGGTCACACAGAATACCCGCAAGAAGAACATAAGTAGTACGCATCCAGCAAGTAAGACAAGGAATTACAATGAAAGGAAAGCTTATTGTGGAGGAAAAAATATAAAGAGATTGAATAGGCATACGACTCGCTGGCAGACAAGTTCTCCTGCTTCTAGTACATCTAATTGCACAGCAAAGCAAAGTACTGAGCAATGTCATGAGAAACGATTTCAGCGTCCTCAGTCAAGAAAGAATATCTCCTTCTGCATGATGAATGCAAGATCACTGAAAAATAAACCTGCAGATTTCATTTATTTTGCAACTGAGAATGATCTTCATGTCATCAGCTTATGCGAAACGTGGCTGTCGGAAGATGGCCTTCTTCTTCCAAGTGGATTTTTATTCCGGCATTTAGCTGACTGCAACTTTTAATCAAAGTGGTATAATTTGGTGGGTGATCTGAATATCCTGGGGGATAAATCAATTTCGTCACCGTTGCCGCTCCTTTTTCGACACCTTGCGAGATAGAGATAGAGATCGAGATAGATCGATTTCGTGACCGTTGCTCCCTTTCATTTTCACCCTCTATGTTCAACTGCACCATATTTGAGCCCTCGAATGCATAGCAAACACGTCTCTAGGAGAAAACGTCCTGACATGACAAATTGCTGATAGGAAAGACGTGCGCAGGTTCATGTATTAGATAAATATATTGCTGACTTAAATGATTTCGAGATCTTTTCCGCCTTTTTTCGTTACCCTATTTTTACATGTGTCTGATGCATTTGAGCCCAAACCACGTCACTTGAAGAAAAAGTCATCATAAAGCTCCTTGAGATTCATACACATGTTAAAGAAACGATGTATCAATTTCGTTGCATTCGAGCCCTCAAATCCAAAGCACTTGACCGGGGGGGGGGGGGGCAGGAACCTTGATATGGCACATTGAGAAGCACTGAACTGTAAGCAAAAGTGGTAGACGATTTGATGTATTATTTTAGCATATTGTGAGCTGATTCGCTTTCGTTACCGTTTCCGGCTCTTTGGGAAGAATCCACTTTTAAGAGAATCGTATTAATTGATATATGAGGCAATCATATTGTGTGCTGAATAAATTTCGTAAGCGTTACTTACCTTTTACCGTTACCCTGTATTTACAATTGTCTGGTGCAATTGAGCCCTCTAATCCCCCAAAAAATGAAAAAATAAAGAAAAATCTTGCAATGGCATATTGAAATTCATGAAACTTAAAACAAAAAAATGATATATCAATGTCTCTGGGAGAGAATGTCTCGACATGACACAATTGACTGACATTGATTCAACTGTAAGAGAAATGGTATATCAATTTAATTGCATTTCGCTACCGTTATATAACAAGATGATGTATTTGCCGCCTTTTTTTCGTCACCATTTATTTTTCACTTTAAGTCCTCTACTCTATATCATATATCACTTGCACAAAATTCTTCATAAAGGGCATTGACCTGATTACAACTTTCAAAATGGTAAAAGTGGCATACCAATTCGATGTATGATATGAATATATCCCAGGATAAATCAGTTTCGTCACCGTTGCCGCCCTTTTTTGTCACTTTGCCGAATATCTGTTTCATCGATGGAATACAAAGCACATGTCCCTGGGAGAGAATGTATCGATATGACACAATGACTGACATAGATTCAACTGTAAGAGAAATAGCACATCAATTTAATTGCATTTCGCTACCGTTGTCGGTCTTTTTTTTGTGTGTGTGTTGTTACCTTTTATATTGGTATACTATCTGATGCATTCAAGACCTGCAATTCAATGCACATGTCACTTTAAAGGGTGTGTACAGTTCTGGTTGAGGTGAAGATTTAGCTTTTAACGTTTTGCGAGATATTCAGAAACCTCTCCTCTGTAAGATGTCAAAGAGCATGCAATTCTAAGGGGTATCAAAAGTTATGAAATCGGTTTTGAAATGGCCGATATATCCAAAAACAAAATAAAACAAAGAAATATTAATGAAAGGAGTGGCCTTTCATCATGATCACTTTTTTTTTGGACATCTCAGCCATTAGAAAACCAATCTTCATCAAATAAACGTTGAATCCTTCTTAAATTTACATGCTCTTTCATATTTCATGAGATTTCTCATTATCTCACTTAGGAATACTCAAAACATGAATATCCACCTCAATCAGTACTGTACAGTTCCTTTACCATGATCTCTTTATAAAGTACGTTCAGATAGATGCACCTGTGACTGAAATGGGTGTATAAATCTGACTGCATTTGAGCCCTCAAATCCAAAGCACATGTTTCCGGCAAAAGAATCTTCTTGATTTGGCACATTGAAATTGTTAGCTGATTTGGTGTCGTTAACAATTGCTGCTTTTTTTCGTTATCCTTTATTTGCCCTCATGTCACTACAAAAAAAAAAAGAGTCTTGGAGTGCGCATTGAGAACTATTGATATAATAGGTAAGCATATGGATTATTGAATAGATTTCGTAACCGTCGCCTTTTTTGTCACCCATTATCTACAACTGACTGATGTAATAAAATCGTCAAATCCAAAGCGTATATCGATTGAAGAGAGATCGTCACCTAAGTACACCGAGATGCATCAAACTGTAAACTAAGTCGTATATTAATTTTAGGTTACAGCTACTCATATCGTTACCGTTGCCAGCTTTTTCTTCGTCACCCTTTATAGTTACTTGTTTCTGATGCCTTTCAACTCTCTAATCCAAAGCACGTGTCATCTGAAGAAAAAAAAAATCTTAAAGAGCTTAGACGTGGATGCAACTATAAGCGAAACGGTACATCAATTGAAATGCAATATCGTTACCTTTGTCGTTTTTTTTTTCGTTACTCCTTTATATTTCCAAACTGTCTGATGCATTTGAGACATATAATCCAACGCACATGCCACTTGAACAAGATCTTTTTAGGTGGATTGAACTGGATACATCAAATTCATTGCATTTTAGCCGTGAAATCCAAAACACATGCTTTACAGCAACAAAAATCCTCTTGAATATATTGAATATTGTTAGCCCATATTTCTAGTTACCTTGAGTGCTTGATACATGTCTGTGTTAAAAAAAAGTCTTAGAAAAAGATTGATGTAATAAGAAGCATATAATTTGGTAAATTGAATTTGTAACCGTTGCAGCCTTCTTTTTTGTCACCTTTATTCAATACTGTCTGACGCAATTGGGGTCTCTAATCCGGTGTAGTCCTATGTCACTTCAAGAAAATTCTTAATTAAGTGCACCGAGATGGATCCAATTAGAAACCGACTGGCACGTTGAGAAACAAATCGTCGTCTCGGCACAAATTGTCGCCACCTCAGAAATTGTGGATGGAGCTGGCGGCCCAAATTGTTGCCCGCCCTCGAAGCACATTGTCAACAATATTATTGTCATTGAAAAACCAACACATAACTTACATGGCTACATCCATGAAAAGAAGACACGTAAAAAGCCACGGTGAGGTTTCCAGGACGTGTGAATGTGGGCACGCACATGATAATTAAATGTTCGTTTGTGTGTTATAAATCACATCGAGAAAAATAAGAGCTCTTAGTAACGTAGTGTATAACGAGTTGATGTATTCGTGAACGTTTCTACCTTTTTTCGTTACCATTTATTTTACAACTGTGACCCCTCCACTCAAAATCCCATATCACTTCGAGACAATTCTTCATAAAGGGCATAGAGCTGATTGCAACTCTAATCAACAGTGGTAAAAGTGGTACTTTTACATCAATTTGACGCATGATATCGATATATCCCGGGGTAAATCAGTTTCGTCACCGTTGTCGCCCTTTTTTCGTCACATTGACGAATATGTGTTTCAGCGATTGAATAAAGAGGACATGTCTCTGGGAGAGAATGTCTCGAGATGACACAATGACTGACATTGATTTCAACTGTAAGAGAAATTGAACATCAATTCAATTGCATTTAGATACCGTTAGTATAACGAGTTAATGCATTCGTCAACGTTGCCGCCTTTTTATTTTTCGTCACCATTTATTTTCCAACTGTAAGCAACATTTTTTTTTTAAGTAGAGTCAATTTCTTACCAGAACAAATATTGAAAAGCCTATTGCCATGCAATACCCTACAGCAAAACTCCCTCTTTCATTTTCTCTCTCTTTCTTCATTTCCACTTCAAGCAGTCTCTTATCCT
This sequence comes from Diadema setosum, assembly GCF_964275005.1. Classification (NCBI taxonomy): domain Eukaryota; kingdom Metazoa; phylum Echinodermata; class Echinoidea; order Diadematoida; family Diadematidae; genus Diadema; species Diadema setosum. Next base: position 34,031,130 of record NC_092685.1, on the reverse strand, counting down.
ATGTATAACTATTACAATTTTTACTATCATTCATCACATGAATATCATGTGGATGGCAGAGAGAGGTGCTTATGGGCTGAGAAAATGTCCCCGGCAGGGCTCGACACTAACTTTTTTTTTCGGTGTCCCGATGGTGCCACCAAAATTATCAATTTCAAATTTTTGGTGCCCCGAGAGAAAAATTTGGTGGCCCGACAAAAAAAAAAAAATTTTGATAAAAGTCCATTTTTTTTTTTAATAAGTCGCACACTCACTGCATGCATTTGTGCATTTCCGGCGCAAAAAGTTACAAATTTATTGACACACTTTTCAAAAAATTCTGGGGGCCCGAGGTGGGCCACCAAATTTGAACTTTTCTGAAATTTGGTGGCCCGACTTTCATTTTTGGTGGCCCCGGGCGATCGGGCCACCGTTAGTGTAGAGCCCTGGTCCCCGGGAATCACGGTCCTGCAAATATCAGATTTTCATGTCAAGTTCGGAGATTATTAATAACCAACGTCAATGATTTGTGTCCTGACTATATCATAGCTACTTTTCGGAGATAATTGGAGGACTTTATATTCAACTTTGTGGTGTCTGTTATGGCACATTTTGGTAAATTACATGTGGAGGACATTGACGGCACATTTTGGTAACTTTCTGCTCCTCCGTAATCATCACAAAAACAAATTGTAAGTGCAATTGGTTTCTGTCCCCACCGAATGAGTTCGGCAGCCTTAAAGGCCTTGTCACACCTTTCCGGGTAAGCTACGCGGGCTTGTTGCGAGTAAGGTTTTCCCAGCACGCAGGAAAATTATCTCGTCCGTAGTTGCCTGGAGCTGCGCACTCGAGTCCGATTTACCCGTGGCCAGATTTTGAGCAGCACCTCGCAGGCAACTCCCACGCAGGTACTTCGCAGTCCCCTTATGCGGTCAGCGCGGTCAAGATAATGACATTCTATCATTTCTGTTGGACTTCTGCCATTCCTTCAGATGAATTTCTGAGTTGTCAGCCCCCACGCGCCTGGCACGCAGGTCACACAGAATACCCGCAAGAAGAACATAAGTAGCACGCATCCAGCAAGTAAGACAAGGAATTACAAGGAAAGGAAAGCTTATTGTGGAGGAAAAAATATAAAGAGATTGAATAGGCATATATATGACTCGCTGGCAGACAAGTTCTCCTGCTTCTAGTACATCTAATTGCACGGCAAAGCAAAGTACTGAGCAATGTCATGAGAAACGATTTCAGCGTCCTCAGTCAAGAAAGAATATCTCCTTCTGCATGATGAATGCAAGATCACTGAAAAATAAACCTGCAGATTTCATTGATTTTGCAACTGAGAATGATCTTCATGTCATTGGTGTATGCGAAACGTGGCTGTCGCCAGATGGCCTTCTTCTTCCAAGTGGATATTTATTCCGGCATTTAGCTGACTGCAACTTTTAATCAAAGTGGTATAATTTGGTGGGTGATCTGAATATCCTGGGGGATAAATCCATTTCGTCACCGTTGCCGCTCCTTTTTCGACACCTTGCGAGATAGAGATAGAGATCGAGATAGATCGATTTCGTGACCGTTGCTCCGTTTCATTTTCACCCTCTATGTTCAACTGCACCATATTTGAGCCCTCGAATACATAGCAAACACGTCTCTAGGAGAAAACGTCCTGACATGACAAATTGCTGATAGGAAAGACGTGCGCAGGTTCATGTATTAGATAAATATATTGCTGACTAAAATGATTTCGAGATCTTTTCCGCCTTTTTTCGTTACCCTATTTTTACATGTGTCTGATGCATTTGAGCCCAAACCACGTCACTTGAAGAAAAAGTCATAAAGCTCCTTGAGATTCATACACATATAAAAGAAACGGTGTATCAATTTCGTTGCATTCGAGCCCTCAAATCCAAAGCACTTGACCGGGGGGGGGGGAGGAACCTTGATATGGCACATTGAGAAGCACTGAACTGTAAGCAAAAGTGGTAGACGATTTGATGTATTATTTTAGCATATTGTGAGCTGATTCGCTTTCGTTACCGTTTCCGGCTCTTTGGGAAGAATCCACTTTTAAGAGAATCGTATTAATTGATATATGAGGCAATCATATTGTGTGCTGAATAAATTTCGTAAGCGTTACTACCTTTTACCGTTACCCTGTATTTACAATTGTCTGGTGCAATTGAGCCCTCTAATCCCCCCAAAAATGAAAAAATAAAGAAAAATCTTGCAATGGCATATTGAAATTCATGGAACTTAAAACAAAAAAAATGATATATCAATATCTCTGGGAGAGAATTTCTCGACATAACACAATTGACTGACATTGATTCAACTGTAAGAGAAATGGTATATCAATTTAATTGCATTTCGCTACCGTTATATAGCACGTTGATGTGTTTGTCGCCTTTTTTTAGTCACCATTTAATTTTCACTTAAAGTCCTCTACTCTAAATCATATATCACTTGCACAAAATTTTCATAAAGGGCATTGACCTGATTACAACTTTCAAAGTGGTAAAAGTGGCATACCAATTTGATGTATGATATGAATATATCCCAGGATTAATCAGTTTCGTCACCGTTGCCGCCCTTTTTTCGTCACTTTGCCGAATATGTGTTTCAGCGATTGAATACAAAGCACATGTCCCAGGGAGAGAATGTATCGATATGACACAATGACTGACATAGATTCAACTGTAAGAGAAATAGCACATCAATTTAATTGCATTTCGCTACCGTTGTCGGTCTTTTTTTTGTGTGTGTTGTTACTCTTTATATTGGCATACTATCTGATGCATTCAACACCTGCAATTCAAAGCACATGTCACTTTAAAGGGTGTGTACAGTTCTGGCTGAGGTGAAGATTTAGCTTTTAACGTTTTGCGAGATATTCAGAAACCTCTCCTCTATAAGATGTCAAAGAGCATGCAATTCTAAGGGGTATCAAAAGTTATGAAATCGGTTTTGAAATGGCCGATATATCCAAAAACAAGGTGAAACAAAGAAATATTAATGAAAGGCGTGGCCTTTCATGATTATCACTTTTTTGGGGGGGACATCTCAGCCATTAGAAAACCAATCTTCATCAAATAAACGTTGAATCCTTCTTAAATTTACATGCTCTTTCATATTTCATGAGATTTCTCATTATCTCACTTAGGAATACTCAAAACATGAATATCCACCTCAATCAGTACTGTACAGTTCCTTTACCAAGATCTCTTTATAAAGTATGTTCAGATAGATGCACCTGTAACTGAAATGGGTGTATAAATCTGACTGCATTAGAGTCCTCAAATCCAAAGCAAATGTTCCCGGCAAAAGAATCTTCTTGATTTGGCACATTGAAATTGTTAGCTGATTTGGTGTCGTTAACAATTGCTGCTTTTTTTCGTTATCCTTTATTTGCCCTCATGTACATGAATGCATGTCACTACAAAAAAAAAAGAGTCTTAGAGTGCGCATTGAGAACTATTGATATAATAGGTAAGCATATGGTTTATTGAATAGATTTCGTAACCACTGTCGACTTTTTTGTCACCCATTATCTACAACTGAAGGATGTAATAAAATCGTCAAATCCAAAGCGAATATCGATTGAAGAGAGATCGTCACCTAAGTACACCGAGATGCATCAAACTGTAAACTAAGTCGTATATTAATTTTAGGTTACAGCTACTCATATCGTGGGCTAATTCGATATCGTTACCGTTGCCAGCGTTTTCTTCATCACCCTTTATAGTTACTTCTTTCTGATGCCTTTCAACTCTCTTATCCAAAGCACGTGTCATCTGAAGAAAAAAAAAATCTTAAAGAGCTTAGACGTGGATGTAACTATAAGCGAAACGGTACATCAATTAAAATGCAATATCGTTACCTTTGTCGATTTTTTTTTCGTTACTCCTTTATATTTCCAAACTGTCTGATGCATTTGAGACATATAATCCAAAGCACATGCCACTTGAACAAGATCTTTTTAGGTGGGTTGAATTGGATACATCATATTCATTGCATTTGAGCCGTAAAATCCAAAACACATGCTTTACAAAAAAAAAAAAAATCCTCTTGAATATATTGAATATTGTTAGCCCATATTTCTAATTACCTTGAGTGCTTGATACATGTCTGTGTTAAAAAAATGTCTTAGAAAAAGATTGATGTAATAAGAAGCATATAATTTGGTAAATTGAATTTGTAACCGTTGCAGCTTTCTTTTTTGTCACCTTTATTCAATACTGTCTGACGCAATTGGGGTCTCTAATCCGGTGTAGGCCTATGTCACTTCAAGAAAATTAAGTGCACCGAGGATCCAATTAGAAACAGACTGGCACGTTGAGAAACAAATCGTCTTCTCGGCACAAATTGTCGCCAACTCAGAAATTGTGGATGGAGCTGGCGGCCCAAATTGTCGCCCGTCCTCGAAGCACATTGTCAACAATATTATTGTCATTGAAAAACCAACACATAACTTACATGGTTACATCCATGAAAAGAAGACACGTAAAAGCCACGGTGAGGTTTCAAGGACGTGTGAATGTGGGCACGCACATGATAATTAAATGTTCGTTTGTGTGTTATAAATCACATCGAGAAACATAAGAGCTCTTAGTAACGTAGTGGATAACGAGTTGATGTATTCGTGAACGTTGCCGCCTTTTTTCGTTACCATTTATTTTACAACTGTGACCCCTCCACTTAAAATCCTATATCACTTCGAGATAATTCTTCATAAAGAGCATAGAGCTGATTGGAACTCTAATCAATAGTGGTAAAAGTGGTACTTTTACATCAATTTGACGCATGATATCGATATATCCCAGGATAAATCAGTTTCGTCACCGTTGCCGCCCTTTTTTCGCCACATTGATGAATATGTGTTTCAGCGATTGAATACAGAGGACATGTCTCTGGGAGAGAATGTCTCGAGATGACACAATGACTGACATTGATTTCAACTGTAAGAGAAATTGAACATCAATTCAATTGCATTTCGTCAACGTTGCCGCCTTTTTATTTTTCGTCACCATTTATTTTTCAACTGTAAGCAACATTTTTTTTAAGTAAAGTCAATTTCTTACCGGAACAAATTGAAAAGCCTATTGCCAATGCCATACCCTACAGCAAAACTCCCTCTTTCATTCTCTCTCTCTTTCTTCATTTACACTTCAAGCAGTCTCTTATCCTGTGTATAACTATTACAACTTTTACTATTATTCATCACATGAATATCATGTGGATGGCAGAGAGAGGTGCTTACGGGCTGAGAAAATGTCCCCGGGAATCACGGTCGATTTTCATGTCAAGTTCGGAGATTATTAATAACCAACGTCAATGATTTGTGTCCTGACTATATCATATCTACTTTTCGGAGATAATTGGAGGACATTGTATTCAACTTTGTGGTGTCTGCTACGGCACATTTTGGTAAATTGCACATTTTGGTAAATTACCAAAATGTGCAGGACATTGACGGCACATTTTGGTAACTTTCTGCTCCTCCGTAATCATCACAAAAACAAATTGTAAGTGCAGTTGGCTTCTGTCCCCACCGAATGAGTTCGGCAGCCTAAAGGCCTTGTCACACCTTTCCGGGTAAGTTACGCGGGCTTGTTGCGAGTAAGGTTTTTCCCAGCACGCAGGAAAATTATCTCGTCCGTAGTTGCTCGGAGCTGCGCACTCAAGTCCGATTTACCCGTGGCCAAATTTTGAGCAGCACCTCGCAGGCAACTCCCACGCAGGTACTTCGCAGTCCCCTTATGCGGTCAGCGCGGTCAAGATAATGACATTCTATCATTTCTGTTGGACTTCTGCCATTCCTTCAGATGAATTTCTGAGTTGTCAGCCCCCACGCGCCTGGCACGCAGGTCACACAGAATACCCGCAAGAAGAACATAAGTAGCACGTATCCAGCAAGTAAGACAAGGAATTACAAGGAAAGGAAAGCTTATTGTGGAGGAAAAAATATAAAGAGATTGAATAGGCATATGACTCGCTGGCAGACAAGTTCTCCTGCTTCTAGTACATCTAATTGCACAGCAAAGCAAAGTACTGAGCAATGTCATGAGAAACGATTTCAGCGTCCTCAGTCAAGAAAGAATATCTCCTTCTGCATGATGAATGCAAGATCACTGAAAAATAAACCTGCAGATTTCATTTATTTTGCAACTGAGAATGATCTTCATGTCATCAGCGTATGCGAAACGTGGCTGTCGGAAGATGGCCTTCTTCTTCCAAGTGGATTTTTATTCCGGCATTTAGCTGACTGCAACTTTTAATCAAAGTGGTATAATTTGGTGGGTGATCTGAATATCCTGGGGGATAAATCAATTTCGTCACCGTTGCCGCTCCTTTTTCGACACCTTGCGAGATAGAGATAGAGATCGAGATAGATCGATTTCGTGACCGTTGCTCCCTTTCATTTTCACCCTCTATGAAAAGTAAGACAAGGAATTACAAGGAAAGGAAAGCTTATTGTGGAGGAAAAAATATAAAGAGATTGAATAGGCATATGACTCGGTGGCAGACAAGTTCTCCTGCTTCTAGTACATCTAATTGCACAGCAAAGCAAAGTACTGAGCAATGTCATGAGAAACGATTTCAGCGTCCTCAGTCAAGAAAGAATATCTTCTTCTGCATGATGAATGCAAGATCACTGAAAAATAAACCTGCAGGTTTCATTGATTTTGCAACTGAGAATGATTTTCATGTCATTGGTATATGCGAAACCTGGCTGTCGCCAGATGATGTTGCTACGGTTGGCCTTCTTCTTCCAAGTGGATTTTTATTCCGACATGTTCCACGTAAGCACAGGAGAGGCGGTGGTGTTGCAGTACTCATCCGGAGCAATCTGGAACATGAAATCATCAGCTCTTCATGCAACTATAACACCTTCGAGTTGATCCAGATTGAAATTCTGCATAAGACAAGGAATGTTCACCAAATGATAGTATATAGGCCTCCTAATCCAAGCCAATTCAATGATTTCCTTGAAGAATTTTCTACTCTTCTGTCAATTCAGCCATCTAATTCCAAAGCGTATGTCACTTCAAGAAAATTCTTCATTACAGCGAGATGGATCCAACTGTGAAGAAACTAGTATACCAATTTGATGCACATGTATTAGCGAAGCATATGGCCTAAATCACTGTTGCCGGCTTTTTTTCGTCACCCCTTATATATAAATGTCTAATGGATATAAGCCCTCTACTATCAAGCTGTAAGGAGTAAGGAGCTGGAATTCCCTGTCGTCGGAAATTGTTGCAGCGCCATCTGTGGGAGCATTCCGTAACGGACTAACGGTTGATCACAGTGGCTAGTTCTATTCTTCATATTTGTTATGTGCTTGTAAATATCTGTAAATGAACTGTATTATAATGCAAATACTACCGTCTGCAAGAATCTTCATCTTATTGAAGGAGGCAGACTTAACCAGAAGAAGAAGAAGAAAGCCAGATTCTCTGCGAGGTTTTGAACAGTTTTTGATAGAGCACATCGAGAAACATAACAGCTAAGGTAAGGAGGTATAACGAGTTGATGTATTCGTCACCGTTGCCCGTTTTTGTCACCATTTATTTTACAACTAACTAATGCATTTGAGTCCTCTTAGTCCAAATCATATCTTCTTCTTCTTAAAGGTATTAGCCCACATTTGTAAACCTGCAGCAATTGGTCTCATAGTTAGCATGGAGTTTGGGTATGATTGCAGTAACACCTGTGCAAAATTTCGTTCCAATTAGTCCATTACTTTCATAAAAATAAATGAAAATGCACCGTAATCCGTATGCATGCGTATAACGCTCGCTAAGCTCCGGTCCACGTACGTGTTACATGTACAATGTACGTAGCTATAGCCCGCGCTCGTAATTCGATTTTGGGTCGGGTTGACCCGGTTTGAAAATTGATTTGAAAACGATGATTTTCTCTCTTTTATCGAATGGTATAGACAAAGAGCGACAGGTGAGGTATGTTACTGTTATAACTTGTACTTGAAGTCATATTTGACCTGTTTTATACAGTTTTGATTTTCGTGGGTTTGCAAATGTGGGCTAGTACCTTTAAGTGCCGTCTTCAGTCCGAAGGTTGGCGACTATGGACCTCCACTCTGTTCTGTTCATGGCCGCCTTACTACATGCAGCCACACTCTTTTCTGTCCACTCCTTTATGTTGTTACACCACACACTGCGCTGGCGTCCTCTGCATCTCCTGCCTTCTATAATCCCTTCCAGTACACTTTTTTGGATGTTCTGATGTCTTTTAACATGGCCAAAATATTTGAGTTTTCTTGATTTGATGTCTTTCATCAAGGTTTTTGTGACATTCAGATGATCTAGAACATATTGATTTGTTTTCCTGTGTGACTATGATATACGGCCCAGGCGTCTGAATATCCACATCTCGAGTGCAGACAGCCTTTTCATATCATCCAAGTACAATGTCCATGTTTCACAACAGTAAAGGAGAGCTGAATGCACGTAACATTTAACCAGTCTGAGCTTGGTTGCAGTAGATATCTTCCTTGATGTCAACACTTTACTCATTTGGGTAAACTTAGTTTAAGCTATTCCAATTCTTCTCCTTACTTCTCCACCATTCTTCCCATCTTCATAAACATTCATTTGTAATAAATATGTGAATTCACTGACTTGTTCCAGGAGAGTGCTGCTGATAGAGATGTTTACCCTTGGTACTTCCACCTTTCGAGATATTACCATCGTTTTGGTCTTTTTCACATTCATGTCCAAGCCAAATGCCTTACTTTGGCGGTATATGACATCAACAATTGTTTGCAGGTCTTGTTCATTGTCAGCTAGCAACACAGTATCATCCGCATATCTCAGATTATTTATCAATACTCCACTTGCGTTAATGCCAGGCATGCCTTCAATGCTTTGAAAAATGCATTTTGTGTATAGATTAAACAAACTCGGTAACATGTTGCATCCCTGACGAACACCTCGTTTGATTTATGCATAATCAGAAAATTCATTGTCAATCCTGACGCATGCCCTTTGGTTCCAGTACAGGTTTGCAATCACTCTCAGATCCTTACTGTCCATCCCGGTATTGCGGAGACACTCGAAAACTTTCTGGTGCTGGACTCTATCAGATGCCTTAGCATAATCAATGAAGCATACATAGAGGTCTTTTCCCTTTTCCAAGCACTCCTCCGTGATGATGCGCATAGTAAAGATGGCATCGCGTGTCCCAGACCCCGACTTGAAGCCAAATTGGGTTTCTCCAGAGTTCTCACTGAGCAGAAACTGATTCCTCTTCAGAATGATCTTGAGTAGGATCTTCATGATATGGCTCATGAGACTGATAGTCCTGAAGTCACCACATTCCATTGCCTTTGGTTTTTTGGGCAGTGTTATGAACACAGATTCCAGCAAGCCTGATGGAAGATATCCTGTTTCATATATACTATTCAATAACTGAGTCAACTGAGCAACACCATAATCATCCAAAGCTTTAAGCATTTCAGCCTGGATCCCATCTAATCCTGCTGCCTTGTTGTTTCTCATCTCTTTCAAAACATTTATAACCTCTGATTCTAGAATGGCGGGGCCTTCACATTCAGTTACCTCTGGTTTTGGAGGATGATCATCAGCAAACAAGTCTCAAACATATTCCACCCATCTATCATCTGCATAGCGCTTTCTCCTTCATCTGACGTGGTCCATAGTTTTCTTTGGGATAATACGTGGTGAAGTCCCTGGCTCTTCCACGGAGGCTGGCTGCATTACCTTTCGACGCCTTGGTTGCACTCTAGGTGTGCCTCACACCTTGGTTCCTGTAGAACAACTCTTCTGCCTCCTCTGCCGGAAAGACTTTAAGCACTGGAGAAAATTCCTCATAAAGGGCATTTAGCTGACTGCAACTTTTAATCAAAGTGATATAATTTGGTGGATTATCTGAATATCCTGGGGGATAAATCAATTTCGTCACCGTTGCCGCTCCTTTTTCGTCGCCTTGCCGAACTTGTGCTTCACCAGCGGTTGAATGCAAATCACATGTCTCTGGGAGATTTGTGTCGTCTTGATATGGGACACTGACAAGCATGCCACCATACTAAGACTGCCACCCATTTTCGTCACACTTTATGATGCTTAACTCTCATGTATCTGACAGCTCTTAGCTAAAGAAAATGTATCGACGAGAAAATGTTCTGTATACAGCACATCAAAGAGCATACAGCTTTTAGTATACAACAATTTGTTGTATTCGTCCCCTGTGACACCTTTTTTTCGTCACCGTTTGTCTGAAGCTTCTTCATAAAACACATTGAGATGCATTGAACGGTAAACAAAGTTATATATCAATTTAATTGTATGAGCTAAGCAAAGATCGAGATAAATCGATTTCGTGACCGTTGCTCCCTTTCATTTTCACCCTTTATGTTAAACTGTTGATTTCACGCACATGGAAGAGAAACTCAATCGAAGCTGCGCATGAACCATTACCATCTTTACTACATGTGTTAATGTAACCACATAGCTGTCTTTATTGACCCCCTGCAATGGGTTTTTTTTGTAAAATTTCGGGCATTATCTTGTAAATCCCATAACGGATTTTCACCAAATTTGGTGATATGATCGTAAATTGTTAAAATGAGCCCCCCTCCCACAGCCGAGTTGAAGCCTCAGAGTCCCTAAACTCTGGATTTTGTTTTTCTTCTGAGGAACCGAAAAAGATAGTAAGGTTAATGAAATGAAGATATCAATCACTAAAATTTCATGGGGGATTTGAAGAACCAGCGTCACAAAACTCTAGAATTGTTTTATCGTCTTCTCTGAATCCGAAAAAGATAGAACTAACTCTATGCTATGAAGACATAATGAATGAAATTTCATGTTTGATTGTGGCGGATCCTGGGGTGCCCAGATCGGGGGGAGGTATGTGGAGCCGGGAAATGTGCAAACACCGGGAAATGTGCAAACGTCTCGCCGGAAATTGTGCAAGCGCCGCGACATGTACAAACGTCTCGCCGGGAAAATGTGCAAATTTCATTGACGGGAAATGTGCAAACATGACGCCGGGAAATGTGCAAAAGTTCAATTTTGCCGGAAAATGTGCAAACCATTTACTTTAGCAAAAACTGTGTATAAAGATGATAGATAAACTCCATGTCAAAACTGCACATGAACCTCCACCATTAACATTTTCTTGATAAGATCCTTGATAGATTTTCAACAAAATTGACGGGTAGCGCCATTGTGCCAATGGGATCGATATATGCAGATTTTTGCTGAGCTCATAAGTGAAATGGATATACCTCTTCAATGTAGTAACCTTTGCCGCCTTTTTTCGTCCCTCCTTTATATTTACATAGGTCTGATGCATTTAGGCTGTCAAAATCAAAATTTTGACCAGTCAAATATGAAGGGTGGAAAAAAAAAGGCGGCAACAGTGACTAATTCGAATATACAACAAAAATAAATCAAATATACTTAGACTTACAACTTTCATTTTAAAAAATATATCAAGTCAAATGACTGCTTTAATTACAGGTAAATACCTCTTATGCGACATATGAAGAAATTCATTTTCCCAACCAGACATGTGCTTTCGATTTGAGGGTTCAAATGTAATTTAATTGATTTCGTTTACAGTTTCATCTATCTCAAACTGCTTAATTGAAATTTCTTTCTCCAAGGGACATATGCTCTGGATGATGGGGTTCAAATGCATGAGACAGTTGGAGATGAAGGGAGACAAACAAAAAAAAAGCGAGAACGGTGACTAAATCAATTTCGACAACAATATGCTCCGGTAACATATCACAGTTGCATGTATGTTTCGATGTGCTTTATTTAGAAATTACTAAGTCCTTTGGATTGAAAGGTCTCAAATGCCACAGACAGATGTAGAAAAAAAAGGGTAACAAAAAAGGTGACAACGGTTCCGACATCTTTTCAGCGAAGAATATCTTGAGCTAAGACATGCAATCGTGCACCGCTTTGCTTACAATTTGCATGCATATAAATGCACCATATCAGGACGTTTGTCCCAGATAAGTGTGTTGAAATGCACTCGACAAATCAAAACACATATGGGGCAGTTGAACATAACGACCGACGAAAAGAAGGCGCCAACGGTTACAAAATCGAATAATACTGATATATACTTAGCTCATACGTGTGTACATCAAGTTAATATACCACTTTGTTTACAGTTCCATGCAGGTACATAACGGGTGACGAAAAAAAAGGCGGCATCGGTGACGAAATCGATTTAGCGCACGATAATGCTTAGTAATTATATCAAAGTGATATTACATTTTGTTTCCAAATGCATGCATCTGTGGAGCCGGGAAATGTACAAATCTAAATTTCATCAACGGGAAATGTGCAAACGTGACGCCGGGAAATGTGGAAACTGTTGATTTGACGTAGATGGAAGAGAAACTCAATCGAAGCTGCGCATGAACCATTACCATCTTTACTACATGTGTAACCACATAGCTGCAATGTCTTTTTTGTTTTTAACATATCGAGGAATTATCTTGTAAATCCCATGATGGATTTTCACCAGATTTGGTGATATGACCGTAAATTGTTAAAATGAGCCACCTCCCCACGAGTTGAAGCCTCAGAGTCCCTATCATATCATATCACGCGATAGATACGCTACGTGCCAAGCTTGGGGAGGAGAAGCTGAATATGTCAATATTCCGCCTCCCCCTCCCTCAAAGGGTGTGTACAGTTCTTTTTGAGGTGAGGATTTAGCTTTTAACGTTTTGCGAGGTATTCAGAAACCACTCTATGAGATGTCAAAGAGCATGCAATTCTAAGGGATGACAAAAGTTTATTTGATGAAAATCGGTTTTGAAATGGCTGAGATGTCCAAAAACAAGGTGAAAGAAAGAGATCGTAACAAAAGGCATGGCCTGTCGCCTTTTATTATCACTTTTTTGGAAGTCTCGGCTATTTGAAAAGAAAAATCAATTAAACGTTGAATCCTTCTTAAAATTACATATTTCATAAGAGGTTTCTAATCTCACTTAGGAATGTTCAAAACATAAATCCCTACTTCAACCAGTACTGTACAGTCCCTTTAAAATTACATTCATGAATGAACTTACTATAGTACTCTATTTAGCTCCATCACTTTTGTATAGGTTTTTTGTTTATTTTGTTAAAACTGAAGTGGGATTTTATTACCCGAGGGATGCTTCTTGAGTTTTCAAGAAAAAGATAAAAATGTGAAAATTAAGCACCCTTTGGGCCATCCCTTCATCTGCCATAGCCAACTTCTTGAACCTACATTATGCATAAACTGTACTTACTAATAAAGCACGGTACTATGTCTACATCTCACTCACTTATGGATACCGAAAATTTTCTAAACAATCAATTAGATTTTGGGCCTTCATCTCACCCACACCGCACCCGCCCATTCCCCCCCCCCCCCCCACCCGGTATGTTGTCCCTTAGTGAGATTCTATCATCCTAGGGATGTTCTTTCCCACGTTTGGTGAATATATGTCGTTGATTTTTAAAGAAGATGCTGTAAGTGTAAAAATTCTTCCTCATCCCCACCTCCCCTTCCCCCGCCCCGCCCCTATCAGGGCACTCCTGGATTCGCCATAATTAGATATGAAATATCATTCAATGTATTCTTCATAACACTAAGTTAGCTCTACCATTTTGTCTGTTCGACAGATCTAAGAAGATTAACAAAAAAAAATCCAGAGTTTAGCGATTGGGAGACTTCATTTCCCCCGGCCTCATTGTGAAACCGAAGGGGGGGAGGGGGCTCATTTTAACAAATTTAGATCGTGTCACCATAAAGATGCTATCTGCAAAGTTTGGTGAAAATCCGTTATAGAGCTTCCAAGAACATGCAGAAAATGTGGAAAATCCCCCTCTCCCTTATACCCCCCATCAGGGCACCTCTTGATCCGTCATAATCAAACCTGAAATTTCAGTAACTAGTGTCTGCATAGGATTAACGTAGTTCTATCTTTGTCGGTTTAACAGAAGAAGATTTCCTGAGCTTGGGAGGTCATCTTAACAAAGATCCTATCACCGTAAAGATGCTATCTGCCAAGTTTGGTGAAAATCCGTTGTGAGATTTATCAAGAGGCAGTGAATATGGACAATCCCCCCCCCCCCATAAGAGATCAGGGCACACCTCGATCCGTCATAATCCAAACATGAAATTTCAGTCATTAATGTCTTTAACGCACTAAGTTAGCTCTATCTTTTTCGGTTTGACAGAAGAAAATAGAAAAAAAAAATCCAGAGTTCAGGGACTCTGATGCTTCAACACTCCCCCCCCCCCACCACATCTCTGGATCTGTCATTAACTTGAACTACTGTCATAAATGTCTTTATAGCACCAACATTGCTCTACCTTATTTGGTTATAGAATACAAGAAGAATTTTGACCGTATTTCGTGGATTTTCAGGTCCCCACCCCCATCTTTTCGGGGGGGGGGGGGGTGGCTAATTTAAACAAATTGTCATAATGTTGCTCCCTGCCAATTTTGGTGAAAATCTGTCAAGGATTTTCTTAAGAAAATATAAATGGTGGAGGTTCATGTGTAGCTTTGATATGGAGGTTATATACCATCTTTAAATACAATATCGCTAAAGTAAATGATTTGCACATTTCAAGGCAAAATTGAACTTGTGCAACAATTCCCGGCGTTTGCACATTTCCCGGCTCCGCATCATCTCGATGAGTGTTCAGAAGAAGTTTCTTGAAGTAACGTTATGCTTTAGACTGTAGAACTCAAAGGTAAAAAAGACGGCAACGGTAACGAATTCATCAACTCGTTATAGCACTTTACTAAGAGCTGTAAGGTTTTAGATGTGGTACTAGTACATCAGAATTTTTTTTTCTCCAAGATATATTACATGTAGCTAAGAGGGGATTGAGCATAAGTGATCACAAAAGAAAGCTGGTAATGACAATGACAATGACAATGACAATGGTTTTTTTTTCTTATGTCAATACCCTGGTATTGAAGAAAATTTGAACAAATCTGAACAAATCAGCTCACAATATTCAGAAGATTCTCTTCGAGGAAACATGTGCTTTGGATTTGAGGGCTGAAATGCAATCCGATTGATATACCCATTTCGTTTACAGTTGCATCCATCTGAATGTGCGTTATATAAAGAGTTCTCGTTCAAGTGGCATGTGCTTTGGATTAAAGGTCTCAAATGCATCAGATAGTTTGCTATTATAAAAGGTAACGAAAAAAAGGCCACAACGGTAGCGAAATGCAATTAAATTGATGTACCATTGCGCTAACAGTTGCATCCATGTGAAAGCTCTTTAGAATTTTTCTTCAAATGCATTAGAAAGAAGTAACTATAAAGGCTGACGAAGAAAAGCCGACAATGGTAACGATATAGCATTAGACCATGATATGTGATTAGCTATTATATAAAATTGATTCACCACTTTGCAGTTGGATGCATCTCGTTGTATTTAGTGACGAACACTCTCTAGTTGATGTACGCTTTGAATTTGACGATTTTATAACATCAGGCAGTTGAAAATAATGGATTACGAAAAAAAAAAGCTACAGTACGTGGTAACGAAATCTGTTCAACAAACTATCTGCTTACCTATTACATCAATCCTTCTCAGTGCGCCACTCTACGACTCTTTTTTCGTTGTGACCTCTCATGGAAATATAATCAAGAGGATTTTTTTTTTTTTTAGGTAAACATATTTTTGGATTTGACGGCTCAAATGCAATGAATTTGATGTATCCAGTTCGTTTACAGTTCAATCCATCTACAAAGATCTTGTTCAAGTGACATGTGCTTTGGATTACAGGTCTCAAATGCATCAGACAGTTTGCAAATATAAAGGAGTTACTAAACAAAAAATCGACAAAGGGAACGATATTGCATTTGAATTGATGTACCATTTCGTTGATAGTTGCATCCACGTCTAAGCTCTTTAAGAAGATTTTCATTTTTGTCTTCAAATGACACGTGCTTTGGATTAGAGAGTTGAAAGGCATCAGAAAGAAGTAACTATAAAGGGTGACGAAGAAAACGCTGGCAACAGTAACGATATCGATTTAGCCCATGATATGAGTAGCTGTAACATAAAATTAATATACCACTTAGTTTACAGTTTGATGCATCTCGGTGTACTTAGTGATGATCTCTCTTCAATAGATATACGCTTTGGAATTGACGATTTTATTACATCAGTCAGTTGTAAATAATGGGTGACGAAAAAAAAGGCGACAGTGGTTACGAAATTTATTCAATAAACCTTATGCTTACCTATTACATCACTCCTTCTCAATGCGCACTCTAAGAGTCTTTTTTTTTTTGTAATGACATATGCATTCATGTACATGAGGGCAAATAAAGGATAACGAAAAAAAGCAGCAATTTTTAACGACACCAAATCAGCTAACAATTTCAATGTGCCAAATCAAGAAGATTCTTTTGCCGGAAACATGTGCTTTGGATTTGAGGGCTCAAATGCCGTCAGATTTATACACCCATTTCAGTCACAGGTGCATCTATCTGAACGTACTTTATGAAGAGATCTTGGTAAAGGGACTGTACAGTACTGATTGAGGTGGGGACTCATGTTTTGAGTATTCCTAAGTGAGATAATGAGAAACCTCATGAAATACGAATGAGCATGTAATTTTAGGCAGGATTCAACGTTTATTTGATGAAGATTGGTTTTCTAATGGCTGAGATGTCCAAAAAAAGTGATAATGATGAAAGGCGACAGGCCACGCCTTTTATTAATGTTTCTTTGTTTCCCCTTGTTTTTGGATATCTCGGCCATTTCAAAACCGACTTTCATCAAAAAACTTTTGATACCCCTTAGAATTGCATGCTCTTTGACATCTTATAGAGGGGTTTCTGAATATCTCGCAAAACGTTAAAAGCTAAATCCTCACTTCAACAAGAACTGTACACACCCTTTAAAGTGACATGTTTAAAGCTTAAAGAAGTTTAAAGAAGTGCCCCTCAATGATTTTAAAAGGAGTCATGGCCAACTTCTTTTGCAATGGAACAAGTAGACAACAAGATACCCAAAACACTAAAGCTAGTTACTATCCTGATAATCATACGGCTAATTTCTTTTGCAATGGACGTAGTACGCAAAAGTGATAACAACAGCACAGTTGTATTATGCTGCACGGGGCCCCAAACAGTATAGCCCCAATGTGCCCCACCATTTTTTTTTTTTTTTCAGCTGAAAAGGGTCATGGCTACTTTCTTTGCTTGCAAAGGAAGGAGTACTCAAAGATACCCAAAGCACATTTTAATGCCAGTTATTTTGTCCTTCACGGAGACCACAGTAGCCCAATAATGCCATCTCATATTATGTTGTTTGTTTGTTTGTTTATTTGTTCATTTTCCATCTGCGAGAGATGGCTGGATAGCCCATATTCAGCTAAGTTAAGCTGGTCTAACAAAAAACTAATAGAAACCAAGTGGTATCAACTGGTATCAAAATTTCAATGTTTTAGGTACTGGGTATAATCTGGAATGAAGTGGTAAGCAAGTCCAGTCAGGTATACTGGGTTTCAAATTGTGTCATCTAACTATTTGCACACAAACCGACACACACACGCACGTACACACACACACACACACACTCACACACAAAACACAAACTAGCAATATTGTAGGAGTATCCTGTTGTTTGCTCCCATAGACAGATACTCCCACAATGTTGATTTTTTAACCCCTCTGGTGTTGACGGAATAAAGGGAAACGTAAGAAAATTATGTCAAAATACGTCCGAAATATAGCTCTTGCTTAATATTAATTATAATATATATATACACTCAACAAAAAAAGTAAGTTCCCCCCTAGCATCTTTTGACATATCTAAAAAAAGTATTTTACGGATTTTCACAATTCAAACGGAAATGGATAGGGAATTCTATTACTCACAACATGAGTGGCATATCACTACCAATAGATATCATTATTGGTGTGGGAAAAAAAATGCATTTTATGTCAAAATGCATGGACAAAAAAATTGTACTTTCGTGATTTGCAATGACTTTTACACAAATAATCAATCAATCACTCATGATTCTGAACATTTAAGCATGGTTTATTGCACATTTCTCTTCTTTTCATGAGTATACAGTGAAGTATTCAATAATTGATACGTCCACCATCTGCTTCAATGACCAGCCGGCATCTCTTCCTCATACGTTCAGACGGCAATCCCTAACCTCGAGGTTAGGAAACCTCGAGGTTTAGCTCTTGCCCCCTAACTACGACGTGTGTCCACACGACGAATCTTAACCTCGAGGTTAAGCTTCTGCCCCCCGTAACTACGAGTGGGTCCCACTCGATGTTAAAACCACAAAACCGGAAGTTTGAGCCCACACTGCTCACAAGGCGTCTATTATTCTTTAGTCCAACACTGTCGGACTCGCTTACAGGTACTCTTTTTCTCTGTCATGGTATGCAGAGATAGCACTGCACTGATGACTTTATGCCTTTATGAAGATATTCGTCGAAAACATTTTTTTAGCATTGGAGAAGAATATAGAATACAGTAGCGAGTTCGACGTGTTCAGTTTCAGAGATCACGCGCATGGGAAGAAAAGATGATGTTGTTGTGTCGCGCGTCATAGGTTTTTCACGTGTAGTGTATTTGTGGTGTACGTTTGGAAGGTTGACCCGGAAGCAGAGGGAATTAAGTTGTGGGGGCTGGAGTTTACGGCGAGGTCACTCTTAGCTTCGAGTTCGTTGTTTTTTTTTTGTGTGTGTGTGCACACGGTGCTTAACTACGAGTGGGGACCCCCCGCGGCTCGTGATTAGAGCGCTAATCATAAGATTTCTGGTGGCTCGAAACATCGAGCAAACCTCGAGATTTGCTAACTACGAGTGCGTTTTCACGGTCCCTAACTACAAGCTCTAACCTCGAAGTTGGAAGGGCTCCCGTCTGAATGTAACTACTAAAGTTTGTACTTGGCGCTGTTTAATGTTGGCCCATGCTCTCTGCAAGATGCGCTGAAATTCTTTCGAGCTCCTGCTCGCTTTCCACTTAATGATATCCCAAAGTTTCTCTACTGAATTACATTCAGGTGATCTTGCAGGCTACTCCATACGTTCGATGCCATTTCCTTCAACAAACTGATCTACAACTTGAGCGCATGATGCAAAATGGCCATAGGCACATTAATGTGATCAACTCATATTGGAATTAAAAACCACATGGCTTCGACCAACATCTTCATATTGAAAAGGCCTATTGTTTAAAAAGTATGCATAACATCTGTTTAATAGGGAAGCACATTGTACCTGAAGAAATTCCTGAGAATTGCATAACAATTTAAAAAGGTAATTTGCTAACTTGCATAGGAAATGTACACAATATGCTTCATATGGCCTGAAGTGCAACATTTTTTTTCATGCATTTTGACATAAAATGCACTTTTTAACACCAATAATGATATCTGGTGGCATTGATATGCCATTCATGTTATGAGTAATAAAATTCCCTATCCATTCCCGTTTGAATTATGAAAACCCGTAAAATACTTTTGAGACATATCCAAAAATGTTAGGGGGGAACTTACTTTTTTTGTTGAGTGTATATATATATATATATATATATATATATATATATATATATATATAGACAATACCGTGTGTGTGTGTGTGTGTGTGTGTTGTCCCCCCCCCCCCATTCCTAAAACGGAGAACACCCTATAGTAATTCTTGGCACCAACTACAAAATCGTAAAGTTCGGCCATACGTAGGCCTGTAACATACACACACACACACACACATCCACACACCGTCACACACATACACACATACACGCGTACACGCACAGACTTTTTACTTGTCCATGAAAGTTTACCAACTTAGAAAGGAACGTAACAAAATTACCGAAGTACTGGTAAGAACTACCCAGGCTTAATGTGCAAAGTAATGTTGGTAATTTATATAAGGCGAACTTCTACCCAAGTATCAATTGCCCAACAAAAATTACCAGACACGCAAAGGGAATGCGTCACAGACACAACAGCGCGGCAAAAGTACCCAACTCTCCATTACCAATTCGGTTGGTAAATATTCGCTAAATATTCAAGTAAAATAATTGCCCAATGTTGGTTTAATTACCTAAAAGCTCAATTGGGCGATAATTGCCCAGAATGATGATAATTTTTTTTTTTTTTTACCAACCAACAATTACCCAACTAAATTTACCCAATGTTTGAAGAGTGTACCACTTTTGCTTACAGTTCAATGCTTCTCAATATGCATATCAAGGTTCCCCCCACAAGGCAAGTGCTTTGGATTTGAGGGCTCAAATGAAACCTAATTGATATACTATTTAGTTTACCTATGTATGCATCTCAAGGAGCTTTACGAAGACCTTTTTATCAGACATATTATGTAAATATGGGGTAACGAAAAAAGCCAGAAAAGATGTCGAAATCTTTTCAGTCAGGAATCTACTTAGCTACATGAAATTGCGCACCGCTTTCCTTACAAAGCACATGTCTATCAATGTGTCAGCTCAGGACGTTTTCTCCTAGAGACGTGTGCTATGTATTCGAGGGCTCAAATATAATAGATGGTGCAGTTGAACATAAAGGGTGAAATGAAAGGCAGCAACGGTCACGAAATCGATTTATCTCGATCTTCGCTTAGCTCATACAATCAAATTGATATATAACTTTGTTTACCGTTCAATGCATCTCATTGTGTTATATGGAGAATGCTTCAGACAGATGTAAGTACAAACGGTGACGAAAAAAGGTGGCACAGGGGACGAATACATCAAAATGTTGTATACTACTAAAAGCTGTATGTTTTTTGATTTACTCTATTAAGAATATTTTCTCGTCGATATATTTTCTTTAGCTAAGAGCTGTCAGATACATGAGAGAGTTGAACATAAAGTGTGACGAAAATGGCTGGCAGTCTTGGTATTATGGTGGCATGGTTGTCAGTGTCCCATATTAAGATGTTCTGTCCAGAAACATGTGCTTTGCATTCAATCGCTGAAACACATGTTCGGGAAGGTGACGAAAAGAGGGCGGCAACCGTGACGAAACTGATTTATCCTGGGATATATTCCGATCATACATCAAATTGATATACCACTTCCGATCATACATCAAATTGATATACCACTTTAACCACTTTGATTACAGTGGCAATTCAGCTCAATGCCCTTTATGAAGAATTTTCTTCAAATGATGTATGATTTGGACTAGAGGGCTCAAACGCATTAGTTAGTTGTAAAATAAATGGTGACGGAAAAAAAGGCAGCAGCGGTGACGAATACATCAACTCGTTATACCACCTTACTAAGAGCTGTTATGTTTCTCGATGTGCTTTATCAAAAAACCTTTTTTCCGAAGAGAATTTAGTTTTCTTCATCTTTTTCTTCTAGTTAAATCTGCCTCCTTCAATAGGATGAAGATTCTTGCAGACTGTAGTATTCACATTCTAATACAGTTTATTTACAGATATTTACAAGCACATAACAAATATGAAAAACAGGACTAGTCACTGTGATCAACCGTTAGTCGGTTACATAATGCTCCCACAGATGGCGCTACTAACAGTAGCGAAATGTAATTAAATTGATGTACTATTTCTCTTACAGTTGAATCCGCGTCAGTCATTGTGTTATATCGAGACGTTCTCTCCTACAGGCATGTGTTATGTATTTAATTTCTGAAACATTGGAAGGTAACGAAAAGAGGGCGGCAACGGTGACAAAACGGACTTATCCTGGGATATATTCAAATCATACATCGAATTGATGTACCACTTTTACCACTTTGATTACAGTTGCAATCAGCTCAATGCCCTTTACGAAGAATTTTCTTCAAGTGCTATATAATTTAGAGTAGAGGGCTCACAGTTGTAAAATAAATGGTGACGAAAGGCGACAACGTTGACGAATACATCAACTCGTTATACCACCTTATTATCATTATGCCTTATGATTCTTGATGTGCTTTATAAAAAAAAAAATTGTCGAAGAGAATTTAGCTTTGAAGTAGAGGGCTAATATACATAATTTATGCCCTTATTCTTTATGTTTCTCCCTGTATGCTTTTGTGACTTTTTTAGATATACGAAGTGAAATAAAGTCCCTCGAAGGAGGATAAAG
Source organism: Diadema setosum (assembly GCF_964275005.1). NCBI lineage: Eukaryota > Metazoa > Echinodermata > Echinoidea > Diadematoida > Diadematidae > Diadema > Diadema setosum. Next base: position 34,009,041 of record NC_092685.1, on the reverse strand, counting down.
AAAAAAAAAGTAACATACACATATCAAACAAAAAAAAATGCGGCAAAAATAACGAAGGAGTCGATATATGTAGATTTTTGCCGAGCTCATACGTGAAATTGATATACCTCTTTGTTTTTGTTGTACATTGTTAGCTGACTCGAATAAGTCACCGTAGCCGCCTTTTTTCGTCCACCCTTCATATTTGCATATGTCTGATGCATTTGAGCCGTCAAAATCAAAATGTTGACGGCTCAAATATGAAGGCTGGAGAAAAAAAAGACGGCAACGTTGACTAATTCGAATCACCTAACAATATACAACGAAAATACATTGAATCGACTTACTTCTTTCATTAAAAAAATACATGGAATTGAATGATTGCTTTGATTACGGGTAAATACCTCTGCAAGTGTGAGTTTCTTCAGTTTGTCTCCCTCTACAAATTAAATTTGTTAAGATCGCAACTGCTGATCTGTAAATTAACAAACATGTCGGAAAAAAGGAACCAGTGGGACTCGAACCTGTCATCTACTACTTTCCGGGCAGCGACACTACCACCAGGCTGTCCCTGGTTGCCGGTGTCACAGGCGATCCGTTCCGGCCAGTCGATAAGTTCCGCCGGAACTTATCGGCGGACTTTGGCCGGTATATCAGATCCCCCAGATCCAATCGGCGGGATTTTTGCCTCACCGCCGATAAGATCCCCCACCGCCGATTCGATCCGGGTCTCTTCCGTATACAATGTATACAAAGTGGTAATGGGGAAACACCCCTTCAGTAAAATGTACTCTTCCAGTCTTCCTCTACAGCCAATGAACTTCTCCAAATCTCTCTGACCAGCCAACCGAACAGAGTTGCCAATTTGAAACCCGGACTACAAAGCGATTCCTTTTTTCCCCCTCCCTTATCTCTTTCGTCGTCATGGTGGCCATGGTACAGTCACAGAACTCTGCTCTGTAGAGCTCTGCACGATGTGACGTTGGTCATGCCAACCTCTCTCTGATTTGAATAATTTGAACAGAATAACCGAATGAGTTACTGTAATTGGGATGTTCGGCATGTAATACAAGGAGCTTCATATTAAACATACTATGAGCTCAAATAGTCCACCTTCATTTTAACGTCTATTTTCAGGGCACAGAGTCTAATCATTTTAGTGCGATATAACGACCAATATAATCGCCAACGTCATACATGCATGTTCTTTTGGTTCATTATTTTTTCAGTTGTAACAACTAAAGATGACGGGATGAATTTTGTTTTTGTGTGTTCAGTTGTCTTTATTATATCTTGTGTCCGTGTGCATGTGCATATGAATGTGTGTTGTGTGTGCGTGTGTGTGTGTTTTTTCTCTTTTGGGGAGGCGGTCTATCAATACACAGAGATTACTTCAAACAGGCAAGGTATTCTAAAGAGATACAGTATAGTTTTGGTTGAGATGGGCGATTGAGAATTTAACGTTTTGCAAGATAATTAGAAAGCACATTTGAAATAGAGAGCATACGATTCTAAGAGAAATTGAAAGTACATTATACAAAATCGGTTTAGACTGAAAAAAGAAAATACATGTGTAGTGGGCAGATAAGGTGGGCCCATCCTTTAATTAGGGTCTCTTTGTTTATACAGTGCGTATAAAAAAAAAAAACACGCAACAAGATTTGATTTCAAATTTGTGAAGATTGTGTTAACTTGACACCAAAGTGAGTAGCAACATCTTGAAACCGGTTACAGCTCGTTATTCAGAAGGTTCGTTATTCCGAAGGCTCTTTAGTCCGAAGGTTCGTTGTTCCGAATTTCATTTTCGGATTAACGAATCTTCGGAATAACGAACCTTCGGAATAACGCCACAAATGTTCGGATTAACGAACCCTTTTTCATTTTCGGATTCACGAACCTCTAGGTATAGGGAATTTGCGTGTTTCGAATTAACGAACCTTCGGAATAACGAACCTTCGGAATAACGAACCTTCGGAATAGCGAACCTTCAGAATAACGAACAGCACCCCTTAAAACCATATAATACTCCTCTTCAAAATGATATTTATGCATACACGGTCATGGATGGCGAAGTAATCATTCTTTTTAGACAATGGGTAAATTGGACTTGGGACCAAGTTTAGACACTGCAAGAATCAATGCACCTTATCAGAAATTAACCTAACAAATGAAATAATAAAATTGATAATCACAACTTACCATTGTTTTTTTTTTCGGATATCTCTTTTTAACATTACATCCCATGCCCCTGAACACGGCCACCATTCCTTCCCACACAGAGATTAGCTCTTTTCTACATTTCACGCACAGCTCTGCGAATCATTGTGGCTTGATGGCGTAGAGCTTCAAATTCATCAGCGATTCTTTGTCTCAGAGTTGCAATGTCAGGTTGAGGGATAATGAACACTTTGCTCTTGAGATAACCCCAAAGAAAAAAAAAATCGCGAGAAGTTAGAACCAGAGATTCTGGTGGCCAATCCACATCATGATAAAAGGCAATCACCCGATTTCCAAATACCTCAGCCAATCTGTTTCTTACTGCAACTAGTCGATGGGCTGGTGCGATATCCTGTGCCCACCATAGGCGTCTGAACACACCACTTTGTTGCACAGGAAATTTTCCATTAATTCAGGAATGACATGTTCATTTAAAATTTGTAAGCATCCATTTTCGTTGCGGTTGTTTTCAAAGAAGAAGGGCCCTAGGTATGTCTCACCAGTCTGAACATTCAAAAAAAAAAAAAAAAGGTGAATTGAAAAGGATTTATGCTTGTCTCACTAACTGAAACTTGGTCCCAAGTCCAATTTGACCCATTGTCCAAAAAGAATAATTACTCAGCCCTCCATGACCGTGTAAGAATAAATAAGATGTTCAGTTCAAATTTCATATTTGCATTTTCTCAATGATGAGATTACAAAATTATTGACAATAAAACAAGAATACCAAATATATACAATCATGTCTTTTGATTGAAGAAGAAGAAGAAAAAATTCTTGACACAATGTACATGGTCATATCATATGAAGATGTCACAAACAAGTATCAGAAATATGATGGGGCCTACATAAAAAGCTTTAACGTTTGTAAAACTGCAGGTTCCCAAATTCATAGGCATATAATTATACGGAGAACGGAAATATTTGTCTTGACCAACTAAAATTATATCAGTACAAAAATCGATAAAGAATAAAGTAATGAACCACATAGATATCGCACAAACCAGACTGTATACGGATCTCGCTTGTTTGAAAATGAATGCTATGTATTAAAAAAATGTATCGGTACCATTAAATAACTTTAACAACTTGAAGCTGCGGACAAGGACAAAAGACTGGGAGTATAAGAAAAAAGTTGCTAAACACTTGGAAGTGTGTATGCACTAAGTAATAACTGTTTTAATTTGCGTTTGAAGGTGAATAAAGACAAAGAAGAAGTAATATCTTGAGGGAGGTCATTCCAATATCTGGGTCCAGTAGATATAATTGTTTTCTTTGCAAAAATAGTGCGAGTACGGGGAAGGTGATAGGCGTCACTCGGGCAAGTGGGATAACAGTGGATAGAGCGATTCCTTTTGAACGTGTGGATAAAAACAGATGGTAATTCGTTAGTTGTTAGTTTATACATGAAAATTCCGAGATTGTAATAAAATAGGTCTGAAATTTTCAGAATTCTGTTTTGATGAAAAAACAATTGGTATGAGCAAAATATCCGGCGTGGTTTATGATTCTTATTGCATGCTTTTGAATACGGAGAAGTTAATCTGATAATGAGTGAATTGCATTTCCCCACACCATTGTAAATGGAAAAATTGGATATCATTGGAAAGAGGAGATATATGGCTTTATGATGTTGCTACTTACTTTGGAGTAAAGTAAACACCATGTTCACAAATTCGAAATTAAATCTTGTTTCTTTTTTATACGCACTGTAGCTACATATATCTCAGCAATTTGAAGCTAATTTGTATAAAATGAACTCTGAATTCTAAAAGAATTGAATGATGTTTAGTATTGTAGGTTTCTCATTATTAATTGTTTGTTCTGAGCACCATCTTATAGTCAATACTATACCATCCGTTCAATCTTGAATGTCTTCCCTTTTCATGATAGGGACTGCGGCCCGAAAAAATATCTTCTGTTAAAAGGGGATGGCTAGTAACTGATCATTGGGAATCAGTGGGAATGCTGGGGGATGATTGTTCCAATCCTTGGGGGATACATTTAAGAGTACATTTTTTGTTCTGTGAAAATTATTTGCTTCATAATGGTCTCATATTCAAGTAATGTGCAGTGTAATGTTTCCGGGTTAGCATGCCTGTACAGTGACGGGGAATTAAACAACACATTACTTGAATATGAGACCGTTCTGAAGCAAATAATTTTCATAAAACAATAGATGTATTAATGTACTCTTTAATGAATCCCACTAGAATTGGAACAATCATCCCCGAGTATTCCCACTGATCAGTTACTATTATAGCCCTCCCCTTGAAAGAAATTAGAGTGCATGCAAAAAATGGGGTATCACAAATTCACGTAAATTTTCTGACTTCTAGTGATACCCTAACTTGAATATCCAAACAGTGCACCTATGTCCGAAATCTGGTGTTCCACAAAAAAAAGTTACATATTCTCTTCGCAAGCATTAAGTTTCATTTATATATGTACATACATTTTGAATGGAAATACATATTACATGCACATGTAAAAGGTGCGAAGCCAATAGTGGCGATGGGATAGACAGAAATTGAAAGAGATAAGAAAATGAAAAACAGCTATAGTAAACTACATGTAACATGAATTGACAGGAAACAGACAGAAATATGGCGTAATGTACCCCAAAATGGAATCTTTATAAATAAAAAGTAAAAAGGGTAAAAGCGGTAGGCTAACAAAGAGAGAGAAAAAAACATAGAATTAAAAATAGAAAATGAAGAAGAGATTGAGAGTGCGAAGGAGAAACGTAAACAAAGGAAAATGTTATTTATCTCGAATAACTTTAAATCAACAGCTTAAAATAAAGAAATTTTAATCCATAAATTGTCTCATTATGGCATACGGGAGAAGGCCTTGGAGTGGTTCAGGAGAACCGAAAAACAATATTCTCTGAACGAGAATAACTCAAGTTTCAATTTGTTAAATGTGGCGTCCCTCAGGGTAATATAAATTAGGTCCTTTGCTTTTTATAATTTATATCAATGACTTCTGCAAATCACCTGACATATTCTCATTTATGCATTTTGATGATGATTCAAATGTTTTCTTTTCTCATCAAAACCCAGTTACTCTCGTAGACACCGTCAACTCTGATTTGAAAAAAAAGTAACTCAGTGGATAAGATCTTCATAAAACCTTCAGAAAATTAAGTATACACTTTTTAGTAAATCCTTATAAATATTAAGCACAGAAATTATTTTGATGATACTCCTATGTAAAATAACTTGGTATCAGAGTAGATGAAAAACTTTCGTGGAGGCCTCATGTTATTAAAATAAGTAAAACGATTACGCGTAATATTGGTATCGCATTCCAACGTCTTCTTTGTTGACCGCGAAAGTGGCAAAATATCATTGGGTTGGAATTGCCAGTGGTACAGGATTTACACGTGGAAAGAATGATGGTCAAGGTAAACAAGATAATGACCGATTTAACACACCGTCTGTACGGTTACTATTGCCTGAACAGATCAGGTATCAGACTCTGTCCTCCTCGCACAAAGCGTACCCGTTTTAGAAGTGCTTTTGTCCCGGATTCCATTCACACGTATAATGCCAGAGTAATTAGATAAGTTGTAATGATTAGTTTTTGGTGTATTTATTATTATCATTATTATTATGCTCCCGCATATCCAAAGAGTATAAGAAGGTATACAGGAATTGTGTGTGGTTGGTCGGGCGGTCGGGCGGTTCGTCGCAAAGTTTACGTCGCGAACTTTTCTACAGCTCTGAAATAATTCTGATGAAATCTGGGGTATATGGTGATATTGCGTGATTATCTATCTTTATACTGTTGAAGTAATTGAGTTCAAATTTGGTGATGATGAAAGTGAGGTGTAGATTTGTAGGATATATGTTTCTCGTGTGTGTTTGATAGAGAAAGCATTGTTATGGTAATCTTATTATTTTTTTTGTTTATTCCCACAGTATTTAAGTTATGTAATTTTAAATTTGGAGTATGTAATGATTTACAGGTGTACATGCAAGACACATTTGGTGTTACTTTGATAAGGCGCTGCCATGGTAATTATTATTATTATTATTATCATCATCATTATTATATACATATATATATATATATAATTGGAATTTTTTGGAGTGAATTCTACAAATACATTGGGATATGTGGTGATATAATTGTTTGGTGTATAATGATGATGTATGAAAGGATATTATCAAATACATTTATGAGTGGAATAATTATATGAAAGTGATATACAGCTGTATATTAATAGTTTTTGTATGCATGTAGTTGTAAATGTCGGGTTAATGTATTATGTTATTATGGTGCATACGTTACTGTATGTTAATGTGAGTGAGTTTCATTTTGTACTCTATGACATGTCTGATTGTGGTGTACCTGTACTGTATTGAATGTTAATTTTGTTCGATATCCTGATAAGTATAAAAATTTCCAGAGTGGACAATTTGAGTAATCAATCAATAAATCTCCTCTTCCGCTTATCCTGTTCAGCGTGTTAGGCATTCTCTCTCTCTCTTTCTCTCCTTCTTCCTTTAATTTTGTTTTTGCTCTAATCCTTTCATTCGTATATTCCCCTCAGTTTAGTCATGTCACGTTGTTGTGTCTCTGTTGTTTGTTTCATTTTGTCTTATATTTTTTGCATTATGCATAGTAGCACATTACGTACTTGTAATTATAATAAGTATTTTTAAAGATATTTTAGAGTGGTCTAAAATCTACAAGCAATGCTCCTGGTCAGAGAAGAAGAGAAGAAGAGAAGAAGAGACGACAAGTGTAGTTCTCATTTTTACCCTGCAAACATAAATTTGTAATTCCAGTATGTTTATTAGTTTGTTAATTACCATTGAATGTCATACTTTGTAATGTATGTTTGCTTATGATTCCATTTTTGATTTACTTTGTGTTATGTTTTGTTGAAAGAAAAATGAGAATAAAATAAATAAATGAAATGAAATCCACATGCATAGCTCCATTTCAGTCCCCTGCATACACATTAACAATTTGTTTGCAGACTACTAGACCAACATTCTTTTTTGTTTTGAAGTACAGCTGAACAATAATTTTCTTATCAGAACAAAGCTCACCGAAAAAAAAAAAACACAACATGTTTATCCTTTTTGTACCCTACCAGCAAAACCTCCCATTCTCCTCCTTCCCACTTCAAGCAGTCTCTTATAAATGTAGGACCTATAACTATAGTATTATCATGCTCTTTCGTTGAACTGTTCTTTGAAGTTTTGTCTATAAATAAAGGCTAATCGCACACTGTCTGTGCAACGGCTCCAGATGATCGACTCGACGTACGTATTTGTGCATGCTATTTAGCTAATACATTGTAAGCCGTACAGTGATTTCATTTCTTCGCGCCACTTGTACGAGGCTATAATATGATTCATTTAAAGGGAAATTATCAGAACGTAAAAACAGGTTTGTCCTTGATATCATTTCAAAAATGAAGAAATAGCTTTCTTAGATTTTTGGCTTTGGTATAGGCATCCACAATAAACAGATATTATTTTGTTTTTAATGAGGCCTACTCGCACAACCCGCATAGGATCGGCTGTTGCGGAACGTTTCTGCGTACTGCCTATTGTGCGGTATATTCGTTCCGCGGAACTAATCGACTGGATTCAGCCAGTATATCGGTTCCCCCGGAACCCGGAACGGATCGACTGTGACACCGGCAACGGTGATTTAGAAGGCCATATGCTTCGCGAATACATGTACATCAAATTGGTATACTAGTTTGTTCACAGTTGGATCCATATCGCTGTAATGAAGATTTTTCTTGAAGTGACATACGCTTTGAATTAGATGGCTGAATTGACAAAAAAGGCTGCAACGGTTACGAAATCCATTTAACAAACACAATGCTTAACTATTATATCAATCCTTCTCAATGCGCCATTCTTTGTTCTTTTTTTTGACACATGCATCCTCATCCTTTATTTTCCTCATGTACATGAGTACATGAGGAAAATAAAGGATGACGAAAAAGAGCAGCAATTGTTAACGACACCAAATCAGCTAACAATATTCAATGTGCCAAATCAAGAAGATTCTTCTCCCGGAAACATGTGCTTTGGATTTGAGGGCTCAAATGCAATCAAATTGATATACCCATTTCGTTTACAGTTGCATCCATCTGAATGTGCTTTATAAAGAGATCTTATTCAAGTGAAATGTTCCTTGGATTACAGCTCTCAAATGCATCAGATAGTTTGCAAATATAAAGGGTAACAAACAAAAAAGGCCACAACGGTAGCGAAGTGCAATTAAATTGATGTATCATTTCTCTTACAGATGAATCCATGTCAGTCATTGTGACATATCAAGACATTCTCTCCAAGAGACATGTGCTTTGAAACATATATTGGGCAAGATGATGAAAAAATGGCGGCAACGGTGAACGAAACTGATTTATCCTGGGATATATTCAGATCAACATCAAATTGATTTACCACTTTTACCAATTTGATTACAGTTGCAATCAGCTCAATGCCCTTTATGAAGAATTTTTTTCAAGTGATTTGGAGTAGAGGGATCACAGTTGTAAAATATGTGGTGACGGAAAAAAAGGCGGCAACGTTGACGAGCCTTACTAAGAGCTCTTATGTTTCTGGATGTGCTTTATTAAAAAAAAAAAAAATTCTTCAAGAGGATTTAGCTTTGAAAAGTAGAGGGCTCATTCATGCCTTTTTTATGTTTTTAAAGGGGTCTAACTGTATGTTTGTTTGTTTTTTGTTGTGTTTCTTTTTTTTTTTTAATTTGTTAAATATATGAAATGAAATAAGGTGCCTCGAAGAAGGATAAAGAAAAAATATTCAGCATCCGGCAACTTCAAACGAAATCGATATATGCAGATTTTTGCCGATGTGAAATCGATATACATCATGGAAGTAGTAACCGTTACCGCCTTTTTTCGTCCCTCCTTTATATTTACATAGGCCTGATGTATTTAAGTCGTCAAAATCAAAATTTTGACACCTCAAATATGAAGAGTGGAGGAAAAAAGGGCGGCAACGGTGACTAATTCGAATCAGCTAACAATATAGAACAAAAATAAATCAAATGGACTTAACTTTAAATTGAAATGTACTTTCTCTTTAACTTTTATTTACTTAACTTTACCTTAAAATGGACTTTTTTTTTTTACTTTCATTTTAAAAATACATCAAGTCAAATGACTGCTTTAATTCCAGGCAAATACCTCTTATTCGCCATATGAAGAAATTCATTTTCCCAACAAGACATGTGCTTTCGATTTGAGGGTTCAAATGTAATTTAATAGATATACCATTTCCTTTACAGTTGTATCCATCTCAAACTGCTTAATTAAGATTTCTTTCTCCAAGGGACATATGCTCTGGATGATAGGGTTCACATGCATCAGACAGTTGGAGATGAAGGGAGACAAAAAAAGGCAAGAACGGTGACTAAATCAATTTCGATAACAATATGCTCAGCTAACATATCACAGTTGCATGTATGTTTCGATGTGCTTTATGGAGAAATTGCTAAGTGCTTTGGATTGAAAGGTCTCAAATGCTACAGACAGATGTAGAAAAAAGGGAAACAAAAAGGGTGACAACGGTTCCGACATCTTTTCAGCCAAGAATATCTTGAGCTAAGACATGCAATCGTGCACCGCTTTGCTTACAATTTGCATGCATATGAATATACCATATCAGGACGTTTGTCCTAGAGAAGTGTGTTGAAATGCACTCGACAAATCAAAACACATATGGGGCAGTTGAACATAACGATCGACGAAAAAAGGCGCCAACGGTTACAAAGTCGAATAATACTGATATATACTTAGCTCATACGTGTACATCAAATTAATATACCACTTTGTTTACAGTTCCGTGCAGGTACATAACGGATGACGACAAAAAAAAGGCGGCATCGGTGACGAAATCGATTTAGCGCACGATATGCTTAGTAATTATATCAAAGTGATATTGCATTCTGTTTCCAAATGCATGCATCTGTGGAGCAGGGAAATGTGCAAATCTAAATTTCATCAACGGGAAATGTGCAAACGTGACGCCGGGAAATATGCAAACTGTTGATTTCACGTAGATGGAAGTGAAACTCAATCGAAGCTGCGCATGAACCATTACCATCTTTACTACATGTGTTAATGTAACCACATAGCTGTCTATATCGACCACCTACAATGTGTGTTTTTTTTTAACATTTCGAGCATTATCTTGTAAATCCCATAACGGATTTTCACCAGATTTTTTGATATGATTGTAAATTTTTAATATGAGCCCCGCTTCCCCACAGCCGAGTTGAAGCATCAGAGTCCCTTAAACTCCGGATTTTGTTTTTCTTCTGTCGAACCGAAAAAGATAGTAAGGTTAGTGAAATAAAGATATCAATCACTAAAATTTCATAGGGGGGGGGGGATCTGAAGCCCCAGCGTCACAAAAACGGATTTTCACCAGATTTTTTTTTTATATGATTGTAAATTGTTAATATGAGCCCCCCTTCCCCACAGCCGAGTTGATGCCTTAGAGTCCCTAAACTCTGGATTTTGTTTTTCTACTGTCGAAGTGAAAAAGATAGTAAGGTTAGCGAAATAAAGATATCAATTACTAAAATTTCATGGGGGGGGGGGGGTTGAAGCCCCAGGGTCACAAAAACTTGTTTTATCTTCTTTTCTGAATCCGAAAAAGATAGAACTAACTTAATGCTACAAAGACATTAATGAATGAAATTTCATGTTTGATTGCACATTTGTAGCATCTTCTTGAAAAATCTGTTAACGATTTTCATGAAACTCGGCAGATTGCACCTTTATGGTGATATGATTTTAATTTATTGCAATGAGCCCCCCCCCCCCCCCATTCACACAAATACCGCTTCCCCAGATACGGTATGACAAGGCCTTGAGCTTGTTCAAAATAATGTTCCGAGTGAGTTGCGGGGGTACACGCAGAACAACAGAAGGAGACCCTTACCGGCAGCACCTTGCAGACAACTCCAACGCAGGTACTTCGCAGTACCCTTAAGTCGCTCGTACCTCGTAACCGAAAACGGATCGGTTTAAAAGTTCTCACGCAGGTCAAACGGAATACACGCAAGTAGAAGGTAAGTAGCACGCGTCTAGCAAATAAGACACAAGTACGAAACTCGTAATCATTCTTGTCCGCCCGCAGAAAATTTTCCTGCGTGCTGAAAAAATTCCATAATCCCAACAAGCCCGCGTAACTTGCCCGGAAATGTGTGACGTGGCCTAAACATTCCGTGTCACGTCTTTCCGGGCAAGTATTGCGTGTGACTTGCGAAGAGCAAGTTTAACTACCCAGAGGTCCCCTGCACATAACAGTACCTAGGACATATCTCACCCGTAGTCGCCCGGAGGTGCGCACGCAAGTCCTTTTAACTCGTAACCATGTTAGGCCTTCTCACACCTTTTCGGGCAAGCTACGCGAGCTTGTTGCGTGTGAGGATTTTCCACAGCACACCGGACAATTTCTGAGGGCGGACAAGGATTTGCGCGAGTTGTGCATATGTGTCTTACTTGCTGGATGCCTGCTATTTATGTTCCTCTTGCCGGTATTCTGTGTGACCTGCGTGACAACTCAGAAATTCATCTGAAGGAATGGCAGAAGTCCAACAGAAATGGTAGAATGTCATTATCTTGACCGCGCTGACCGCATAAGGGCACTGCGAAGTACCTGCGTGGGAGTTGCCTGCGAGATGCTGCTCAAAATTTGGCCACGGGTAAATCGCACTTGAGTGCGCAGCTCCGGGCAACTACGGGCGACATAATTTCCTGCGTGCTGTTAAAACCTTACTCGCAACAAGCCCGCGTAGCTTACCCGGAAAGGTGTGACAAGGCCTTTAGGCTGCCGAACTCATTCGGTGGGGACAAAAACCAACTGCACTTATAATTTGTTTTTGTGATGATGGCGGAGGAGCAGAAAGTTACCGAAATGTGCCGTCAATGTCCTGCACATTTTGTTAATTTACCAAAATGTGCCGTAACAGACACCACAAAGTTGAATATAATGTCCTCCAATTATCTCCGAAAAGTAGATATGATATAGTCAAGACACAAATCATTGACGTTGGTTATTCAAGGACAAGTTCACCTTCATAGACACATGTGGGTTGAGTGAATGCAGCAATATTAGTAGAGCACATCACTGAGAGTTTGAGGAAAATCGGACAATCCGTTCAAAAGTTATGATTTTTTGAAGTTCTGCTCAGTCATGGTTGGATGAGAAGACTACAATAGCTTGTGATGTCACATGAGTACAACGATATAAAGAAAGTATAAAGAAAATAATAATAATAGTGGCTACTTGTATAGCGCACAGGTCCACTTTTCAGTGCTCATGGCGCTTCAAAAATGAAAAAATATCATATATTTACATGCATATACATATTCAAACATTTCAACAAAGAAGAAAATGGTAAACTAAAGCAAATATCTACCAAATAAAGAATATAACATATATCAATTAAAAATACAATATTGATCCAATATTAATGACATACAGCAATTACAGTCGTCAGTATGAAAGGAACAGATAAGTTTTAAGTTTGGATTTGAATGACTCTGTAGATGACAGTTCCCTTAACTGAAGAGGTAACTGATTCCACAATTTTGGTCCCATAACGGAAAAAGCACGATCACCATACCCATGTTTTACTCTGGGTGTTTGGAGTAAGAATGCATCTGATGATGAACGTAGCCTTCGTGTCGGATTGTATTTTTGAACAGAATTACTTATGTATATTGGGGAAAAAGAATGAACTGAATGATGTACTAATAACAGAATCTTGAAAATAATCCTTTTTTCTACAGGTAACCAACGGAGAACTGGTGACATGGAATCAAACTTATTAGTAAAAGTTAACAATCGGGCAGCAGAATTTTGCAACCGTTGAAGTTTTGTGACATGTTTTTTTGAAAGATTACACAACAATGAATTCGAAAAATCCAACCGAGAAGAAATCAAAGCATGAATAAGTATCTCAGCTGCAGATTTAGACAAATATTTCCTTATGAAACTGAAATTACGCAACTGATATCGAACATTCCGCTGAATATGAGTTACATGACTTCGAAATGACATTTCCTGATTAAATATGACACCTAAATTACGGGCTGTTTTCGACGGAGTAATGCAAGTGCTACCGATGTTGACATGACATGACTGATAATCAACTTTGCTTAACATATGCTTTGATCCCAATAACAGAAACTCAGATTTATCATCATTTAGTTTGCCATTGGATGTAAGCCAAATTTTCAGGTCTTGCAAACATGCTTCGAGTTTTACAATGGCGGATGACAATGAAGACGGAGTGGGTTTAAAAGACAAATAAAGTTGTATATCATCCCCATAACAATGATAACTAATACAATGCTTGCGAAATACTTCACTAATTGGTTGCATATACAGAGAAAAAAGCAGCGGGCCTCCAACAGAACCTTGAGGTACACCAAACTTAGTCATAGTTTTACAAGAGGTAGAATCACCAATTCTGACATAAGGAGATCGATCATATAAGTAGGATGTAAACCAATAAAGAACAGTTCCTTTGATGCCCAAATATCTCAATCGTTGAATCAGAATAGCATGATCGACTGTGTCAAAAGCTGAGCTCATATCAAGCATGATAAGAGCAGTGATGCTACCACTATCTAATTCTCTGAACACAATATCTGATAAGTTGACTAACAGTGTTTCTACACTATGACCAGGCTTGTACGCAGATTGAAATGAATCAAGCAATTCATTATCTTGCAGATACATTGTCAGTTGTGAGAAAACAACCTTTTCAAGCAATTTACTTAAATAAGGTAAATTTGAAATTAACGGTAATTTTTTAAACACTCTTGATCTAAGCCTGCTTTTTTCAAAGTTGGATGAATAACTGCTTTTTTACACACCTGTGGAACTAAACCTAATCTCAGGCTAGCATTTATGATTCTTGTGATAACGGGTGCTAAAACTCTGCCACACTTCTTAACCAAATCTGTTGGGATTGGATCAAGTTCACATGATTTGTTAGGTGAGTTCTTGATAAGCTTTTCTATCTCATTAACAGTGACAGACTGAAACTCACTCAATTCTGACTTGACTTCACATACAATGTCATTTGGCTGTTCACAACGAGTTGGGTAACTCCGTTGGATTGGCACAATTTTATCAATGAAATATTGCAATTGGCTAACTCAACCTTATCACCATGAGTGAGGTGTTCTGGTAAAGGAGATCACTGTTTTCGGTAAAGTAAAGCATTAGCAACTTTGTACAACTTGTTTGTATCTTTCCCACAATCCGTAACCTTTTTTTGAATGATATTGTAATTTAGCATCTTTAATCAAGGCATTTACACATCGCCTTTGTGCATGATACATCTGCTTGCGAATCTCCAGTTTTGTGGACCTTGACTTCCTTTCCAACTGTCTACGAAGCAGTTTTGCTTGAGCTATTTCTGGGGTATATCATTCCGTATTGGGGTGTATTGTGACCTTGATTCGTTTCTCAGGTGCCAACTTATCAAGGGTGGCAGTGAGTAAGGTGTTATACAAATTCACTTCATCATTAACATTATTAACTTGAGATTCAGCTGATAAAAGAGACTTAACATGAGTATCAGCAACAAACTCTTGTGGGTTTACAGATTTCAAATTCCGTGTCACAACAAATTTTTTTTTCATACAACGTTGAGGAAGGTTCAATTCACACATTATTGCTGAATGATCTGATATACCTTCCACAACACCGGTATTACAAAGTTGAACAGTGTTACCTTTATGAGTTATAAGCAGATCTAATACATGGCCTCGATTATGAGTTGGCTCATTAATATGTTGAATCATATTAATTGAATTTAACATATTTTCACTTTTCTCGCATAACTAAAGAACACTCGACTTCTCTCTTTCAGAAGGCAGGGGGAATAATATTTCCCTTAACATACGTCAGTAACGAGTCGAAGAAATATGCACTTTATTCAAAAAACAAAGTTTTGTGAAATTCTCTTTTTATTTTCCTTATACTGTTGTACGCAAGTGACATCATACACTGTAGTAGTCTCCTCATTCAGCAGTGATTGCGCAGATGCTTTAAAAATTCATAACTTCTGAACCGAATTTCGGATTTTCCCCAAACTTTCACTGATGTGTTCTACTAATATTGTTGCATTCACTCAATCCATATGTATATGAAGGTGGACTTGTCCTTTAATAATCTCCGAACTTGACATGAAAATCTGAGATTTGCAGACCGTGATTCTCGGGGATTCTCAGCCCGTAGTAAGCACCTCTCTCTCTGCGATCCACATGATATTCATGTGATGAATTATAGTAAAAACTGTAATAGTTATACATGGGATAAGAGACTGCTTGAAGTGGAAATGAAGAAAGAGAGAGAGAATGAGAGAGGGAGTTTTGCTGTAGGGTGTGGCATGGCAATAGGCTTTTCAATGATATTTGTTCTGGTAAGAAATTGACTGTACTTTAAAAAAAATTTAATAGTCTGCAAAATTTGTTAATGTGCAAGCAGAATACTGAGATAGAACAGGATATATATTACTTAGTACTCGAGATGAAAGAAAGAAAGAAGTAACTATAAATTCTGACGAAGTTTTCTTTGTTAGAATTTATAGCTGGCAACGGTGACGATATCCATTAAGCCCACGATTTGATTAAATTAATTTACCACTTTGTTTACAGTTTGATGCATCTCTGTGTACTTAGTGACGATCTCTCTTCAATCGATGTACGCTTTGGATTTGACGATTTTATTACATCAGTCAGTTGTTACTAATGGGTGACAAAAAAAAGCGATAGTGGTTACGAAATCTATTCAATAAACCATGTGCTTACCTATTACATCAATCCTTCTCAATGCGCACTCCAAGACTCCTTTTTTTTTAATGACATGCATTCATGTGCATGAGGGCAAAGAAAAGATAACGAAAAAAAAAAAACAGCAATTTTTAACGACACCAAATCAGCTAACAATTTCAATGTGCCAAATCAAGAAGATTCTTTTGCCGGAAAGATGTGCTTTGGATTTGAGGGCTCAAATGCAGTCAGACTTATACACCCATTTCAGTTACAGGTGCATCTATCTAAACGTACTTTATAAAGAGATCTTGGTAAAGGTACTGTACAGTTTGCCTACTGATTGAGGTGGGGATTCATGTTTTGAGTATTCCTAAGTGACATAATAAGAAACTTCATGAAAAATGAAAGAGCATGTAATTTTAAGAAGGATTCACCGTTTATTTGATGAAGACTGGTTTTCTAATGGCTGAGATGTCAAAAAAAAACAAAGAGTGATAATAATAAAAGGCGACAGGCCACGCCTTTTATTAATGTTTCTTTGTTTCACCTTGTTTTTGGATATCTCGACCATTTCGAAACCGACTTTCATCAAAAAACTTTTGATACCGATTAGAATTGCATGCTTTCTGACATCTTACAGAGGGGTTTCTGAATATCTCGCAAAACGTTAAAAGCTAAATCCTCACCTCAACCAGAACTGCACACACCCTTTAAAGTGACATGTGCTTTGAATTACAGGTCTCGAATGCATCAGATAGTTTGCCAATATAAAGGGTAACCAAAAGAAAAAGATCGACAACGGTAGCGAAATGCAATTAAATTGATGTGCTATTTCTCTTACAGTTGAATCTATGTCAGTCATTGTGTCATATCGATACATTCTCTCCCGGGACATGTGCTTTGTATTCAATCGATGAAACACATATTCGGCAAAGTGACGAAAAAAGGTCTGCAACGATGACGAAACTGATTTATCCTGGGATATATTCATATCATACATCAAATTGGTATGCCACTTTTACCATTTTGAAAGTTGTAATCAGGTCAATGCCCTTTATGAAGAATTTTGTGCAAGTGATATAGAAGTAGAGGACTTAAAGTGAAAAATAAATGGTGACGAAAAAAAGGCGGCAAATACATCATCTTGTTATATAACGGTAGCGAAATGCAATTAAATTGATATACCATTTCTCTTACAGTTGAATCAATGTCAGTCAATTGTGTCATGTCGAGACATTCTCTTCCAGAAAAATTGATATATCATTTTTTTAAAGGTTCCATGAATTTCAATATGCCATTGCAAGATTTTTCTTTATTTTTTCATTTTTGGGGGGATAAGAGGGCTCAATTGCACCAGACAATTGTAAATACAGGGTAACGGTAAAAGGTAGTAACGCTTACGAAATTTATTCAGCACACAATATGATTTCCTCATATATCAATTAATACGATTCTCTTAAATGTGGATTCTTCCCAATGTGACACCTTAAGACGTTTTCTGCAACAGATATGTGGCATGCCTGTGAGTCCGAGGCATAAAGGGTGACGAAAAGAGCCGGAAACTGTAACGAAAGCGAATCAGCTCACAATATGCTAAAATAATACAACAAATCGTCTACCACTTTTGCTTACAGGTCAGTGCTTCTCAATGTGCCATATCAAGTTACCCCCCCCCCCCCCCCGGGCAAGTGCTTAAGATTTGGGGGTTCAAATGCAACCGCTTCTTTTACATGTGTATGAATCTCAAGGAGCTTTATGATGACTTTTTCTTCAAGTGACGTGGTTTGGGCTCGAATGCATCAGACGTATGTAATTAAAGGGTAACGAAAGAGGCGGAAAAGACGTCGAAATCATTTTAGTCTCCAATCCACCTAGCTAATACATGAAACTGCGCACCTCTTTCCTTACAAAGCACATGCCTATCAATGTGTCATGTCAAGACGTTTTCTCCTAGAGACGTGTTGTATACATTCGAGGGCTCAAATGTAATACATGGTGCAGTTGAACATAAAGGGTGAAAATGAAAGGAAGCAACGGTCACGAAATCGATTTATCTCGATCTTTGATTAGCTCATACAATCAAATTGATATATAACTTTGTTTACCGTTCAATGCATCTCATTGTGTTATATGAAGAATGCTTCAGACAGATGTAAGTACAAACGGTGACGAAAAAAACAAGTGTCACAGGGGACGAATACAACAAATTGTTGTATACTAAAAGCTGTATGCTCTTTGATGTGCTGTATACAGAACATTTTCTCGTCTATGCATTTTCTTTAGCTAAGAGCTGTCAGATACATGAGTTAAACATTATAAAGTGTGACGAAAATGGGTGGCAGTCTTAGTATTATGGTGGCATGCTTGTCAGTGTCCCATATCAAGACGTCACAAATCTCCCAGAGACATGTGATTTGCATTCAACCGCTGGTGAAACACAAGTTCGGCAAGGTGACGAAAAAGGAGCGGCAACGGTGACGAAATTGATTTATCCCCCAGGTCTCCCTGTATGTTTTCGTGAATTTGTTTGATATATGAAATGAAATAAGGTCCCTCGAAGGAAGATAGAGAAAAATATTCAGCATACAGATATCCAAAAAAATCCGGCAACATAAAACGAATTCGATATATGCAGATTTTTGCTGAGCTCATAAGTGAAATTGATACACTTTGAAGTAGGAACCGTTGCCGCCTTTTTTGGTCCGTCCTTTACAATTACATAGGTCTGATGTATTTAAGCTGTCAAAATCCAAATTTTGACCGGTCAAATATGAAGGGTGAAGGAAAAAAAGCGACAACGGTGACTAATTCCAATCAGTATACAATATACAGGTAAAATACCTCTTATGCGCCATATGAAGAAATTCATTTTCCCAACAAGACATGTGCTTTCGATTTGAGGGTTCAAATGTAATTTAATTGATATACCATTTCATTTACATACCATTTCGTTTACATTCATCTGAAACTCCTTAAATGAGATTTCTTTCTCCAAGGAACATATGCTCTGGACGATAGGGTTCAAATGCATCAGACTGTTGGAGATGAAGGGAGACAAAAAAAAAAAAATCGAGAACGGTGACTAAATCAATTTCGACAACAATATACTCAGCTAACATATCACAGTTGCATGTATGTTTCGATCTGCTTTATGGAGAAATTGCTAAGTGCTTTCGATTGAAAGGTCTCAAATGCTATAGAAAGATGTAGAAAAAAGGGAAACAAAAAGGGTGACAAAGGTTCCGACATCTCTTCAGCCAAGAATATCTTGAGCTAAGACATGCAATGGTGCACCGCTTTGCTTACAATTTACATGCATATGAATGCACCATATCAGAACGTTTGTCCCAGCTAAGTGTGTTGAAATGCACTCGACAAATCAAAACACATATGGGGCACATAACGAGCGACGAAAAAAGGCGCCAACGGTTACAAGATCGAATAATACTGTAATATACTTAGCTCATACGTGTACATCAAATTAATATACCACTTTGTTTACAGTTCCATGCAGGTACATAACGGGTGACGAAAAAAAGGCGGCATCGGTGACGAAATCGATTTAACGCACGATATGCTTAGTAATTATATCAAAGTGATATTGCATTTTGTTTCCAAATGCATGCATCTGTGGAGCCGGGAAATGTGCAAATCTAAATTTCATCAACGAGAAATGTGCAAACTGTTGATTTCACGTAGATGGAAGAGACACTCAATCGAAGCTGCGCATGAACCATTACCATCTTCACTACATGTTTTAATGTAACCACATAGCTGTCTATATCGACCCCTTGCAATGTCTTTTTCTTTTAACATTTCGGGCATTATCTTGTAAATTACATTACGGATTTTCACCAGATTTGGTGATATGATCGTAAATTGTTAAAATGAGCCCCCCCCCCTCCCCCACAGCCGAGTTGAAGCCTCAAAGTCCCTAAACTCTGGATTTTGTTTTTTCTTCTGCCGAACCGAAAAAGTAAGGTTAATGAAATAAAGATATCAATCACTAATATTTAATTGGAGGGTTGATTTGAAGCCCAAGCGTAAGAATTGTTTTATCTTCTTCTCTAAATACGAAAAAGATGGAACTAACTTTATGCTATGAAGACATTAATGAATAAAATTTCATGTTTGATTGTGGTGGATCCAGGAGTGCCCAGATCGGGGGGAGGTATGTGGAGCCGGGAAATGTGCAAACATCTCGCCGGGAATTGTGCAAACACCGGGAAATGTACAAACGTCTCGCCGGGGAAATATGCAAATTTCATCGACGGCAAATGTGCAAACATGACGCCGGGAAATGTGCAAAAGTTCATTGTCTATTTTGCCGGGAAATATGCAAACGTCGTCGGGAAATGTGCAAAACTCTGTATAAAGAAGATAGATAAACTCCATGTCAAAACTGCGCATGAACCTCCACCATTAATATTTTCTTGATAAGATCCTTGACAGATTTTCAACAAAATTGGCAGGTAGCACCATTGTGGCAATGGGATCGATATATGCAGATTTTTGCTGAGCTGATCAGTGAAATTGATATACCTCTTAGATGTAGTAACCGTTGCCGCCTTTTTTCGTCCCTCCTTTATATTTACATAGGTCTGATGCATTTACGCTGTCAAAATCAAAATTTTGACCAGTCAAATATGAAGGGTGGAGGAAAAAAAGGCGGCAACGGTGACTAATTCGAATCAGCTAACAATATACAGCAAAAATCAATCCCATGGACTTACAACTTTCATTTAAAAAATATACCAAGTCAAATTACTGCTTTAATTACAGATAAATACCTCATGCGCCATATGAAGAAATTCATTTTCCCAACAAGACAAGTGCTTTTGATTTGTTGGTTCAAAGGTAATTAATTTGATATACCATTTCGTTTACAGTTGCATCCATCTCAAACTGCTTAATTAAGATTTCTTTCTCCAAGGGATATATGCTCTGGATGATAGGGTTCAAATGCATCAGACAGTTGGAGATAAACGGAGACAAAAAAAAAAAAGGAGAGAACGGTGACTAATTCAATTTCGACAAGAATATGCTCAGTTAAAATATCACAGTTGCATGTATGTTTCGATGTGCTTTATGGAGAAATTGCTAAATGCTTTGGATTGAAAGATCTCAAATGCTATACACAGAGGTAGAAAAAAAAGGTAACAAAAAAGGTGACAACGGTTCCGACATCTTTTCAGCCAAGAATATCTTGAGCTAAGACATGCAATTGTGCACCGCTTTGCTTACAATTTGCATGCATATGAATGTACCATATCAGGACGTTTGTCCTAGAGAAGTGTGTTGAAATGCACTCAACAAATCAAAACACATATATGGCAGTTGAACATAACGAGCGCCGAAAAAAGGCGCCAACGGTTTTAAAATCGAATAATACTGATATATACTTAGCTCATACGTGTATATCAAATTAATATACCACTTTGTTTACAGTTCCATGCAGGTACATAACGGGTGACGAAAAAAAGGCGGCATCGGTGAGGAAATCGATTTAACGCACGATATACTGAGTAATTATTATCAAAGTGATATTACATTTTATTTACAAATGCATGCATCTGAGGAGCCGGGAAATCTGCATATATCGATTTCGTTTTAAGTTGTCGGATGCTGAATATTTTTTTCTTTATCCTTCTTCGTGCCACCTTTTTTCATTTGATATATCTAACAAATTCACAAAAACATACATGAAGACCCCTTTAACAACATAAAAAGAGCATGAATGAGCCCTCTACTTCAAAGCTAAATTTTCTTGAAGAAAACTATTTTTTTTTATAAAGCACATCGAGAAACATAAGAGCTCTTAGTTAAGGCTCGTCAACGTTGCCGCCTTTTTTTCCGTCACCACATATTTTACAACTGTGAGCCCTCTACTCCAAATCACTTGAAATAAATTCTTCATAAAGGGCATTGAGCTGATTGCAACTGTAATCAAATTGGTAAAAGTGGTGTATCAATTTGATGTTGATCTGAATACATCCCAGAATAAATCAGTTTCGTCACCGTTGCCGCCCTTTTTTCATCACCTTGCTCAATATGTGTTTGAAAGCATTATGTCTCTTGGAGAGAATGTCTTGATATGACACAGTGACTGACATGAATTCAACTGTAAGAGAAATGATACATCAATTTAATTGCTCTTCGCTACCGCTGTGGCCTTTTTTGTTCGTTACCCTTTATATTTGCAAACTGTCTGATGCATTTGACAGCTCTAATCCAAGGAACATTTCACTTGAACAAGATATCTTTATAAAGCACATTCAGATGGAAGCACTTGTAAACGAAATGGGTATATCAATTTGATTGCATTTGAGCCCTCAAATCCAAAGCACATGTTTCCGGAAAAAAAAAATCTTGATTTGGCATATTAAACATTGTTAGCTAGTTTGGTGTTGTTTTCCTTAATTTTCCTCAAGTACATGAATGGATGTGGCAAAAAAAGAAAAAAGAATGGCGCATTGAGAAGGATTAATATAATAGGTAAGCATTGTGTTTGTTAAATGGATTTCGTAACCGTTGCAGCCTTTTTTTTGTCAATTCAGCCATCTAATTCACCGTTGCCGCTCCTTTTTCGTCACCTTCCCGAACTTGTGTTTCACCAGCGGTTGAATGCAAATTACATGTCTCTGGGAGATTTGTGACGTTTTGATATGGGACACTGACAAGCATGCCACCATAATACTAAGACTGCCACCCATTTTCGTCACACTTTATAATGTTTAACTCTCATGTATCTGACAGCTCTTAGCTAAAGAAAATGTATCGACGAAAAAATGTTCTCTATACAGCACATCAAAGAGCATACAGCTTTTAGTATAATTCAATTTGTTGTATTCGTCCCCTGTGACACCTTTTTTCGTCACCGTTTGTCTGAAGCATTTTTCATAAAACACATTGAGATGCATTGAACGGTAAACAAAGTTATATATCAATTTGATTGTATGAGCTAAGCAAAGATCGAGATAAATCGATTTTGTGACCGTTGCTCCCTTTCATTTTCACCCTTTCGCCCGAATTCACGAAGGTGGTACAAATGAAACCATGGTTTAAACCATGGACAAAAACCATAGAGCGCCAAGTGCCTCACGAAATATTTCGTTTCAAAATTGGTCATTTCGTTGACAAAAAGACCGTTTCGTTAACGAAATGTTAATTTAGTTACAAAATGTTGTCTTTTCGTTACAAAGTGAACATTTCATCGACGAAATGACTGATTTCGTAACGAAATATTCCATGCGACACTTGGCGCTCCATGGTTTTATTTGTACCACCTTCGTGAATTCGGGCTTTATGTTCAACTGCACCATGTACTATATTTGAGCCCTCCATGGCATAGCACACGTCTCTAGGAGAAAACGTCCTGACATCACACGTTGATAGGAAAGAGGTGCGCAGCTTCATATATTAGATAAGTAGATTGCTGACTAAAATGATTTCGACATCTTTTCCGCTTTTTTTCGTTACCCTGTATTTACATATGCCTGATGCATTGGAGCCCAAATCACGTCACTTGAAGAAAAAGCCATCATAAAGCTCCTTGAGATTCATACACATGTAAAAGAAACGGTATATCAATTTGGTTTCATTTGAGACCTCAAATCCAAAACACTTGCGGGGGGGGGGGGGGAACTTTGATATGGTACATTGAGAAGCACTAAACTGTAAGCAAAGGTGGTAGACGATTTCATGTATTATTTTAGCATATTGTGAGCTGATTTGCTTTCGTCACCGTTTCCGGCTCTTTTCGTCACCCTTTATGCTTCCGCCTTACAAGTATACCACATAACCTGTGGCAGAAAACGTCTTAAGGTGACACATTGGGAAGAATCCACTTTTAAGAGAATTGTATTGATTGATATATGAGGCAATCATGTGTGTGCTGAATAGATTTCGTAAGCGTTACTACCTTTTGCCGTTACCCTGTATTTACAATTGTCTAGTGCAATTGAGCTCTCTAATCCACAACATTAAAAAAAATAAATATCTTGCAATGACATATTGAAATTCATGCAACTTAAAAAAAAATGATATATTAATGTCTCTGGGAGAGAATGTCTCGTCATTTTAATTGTATTTCGCTACCGATATGTAACAAGATGATGTATTTGCTGCCTTTTTTTCGTCACCATTTATTTTTCACTTTAAGTCCTCTACTCTAAATCATATATCACTTGAAGGAAATTCTTCATAAAGGGGATTTACCTGATTACAACTTTCAAAGTGGTAAAAGTGGCATATCAATTTGATTAAAAGTTGCAGTCAGCTAAATGCCCTTTATGAAGAATTTTCTTCATATGAAGAATTTTCTTCGTGTTATATGATTTGGACTAGAGGGCTCAAAGGCATTAGTTAGTTGTAAAATAAATGGTGACAAAAAGGGGCAACGGTGACGAATACATCAACTCGTTATACCTTACCCTAGCTGTTATGTTTCTCGACGTGCTTTATCAAAAACTTTTCAAAACCTCGCAGACTGTAGTATTTACATTAAAATACAGTTTATTTACAGATATTTACAAGCACATAACAAATATGAAGCACAAAACTAGCCACTGTGATCAACCGTTAGTCCGGTACGGAATGCTCCCACAGATGGCGCTGCAACAATTTCCGACGACAGGAAATTCCAGATCCTTTTCCCGATGTTTCTCGATGTGCTTTATCAAAAACTTTTCAAAACCTCGCAGAGAATCTGGCCTTCTTCTTCTTCTCCTGGTTAAGTCTACCTCCTTCAATAAGATGAAGATTCTCGCAGACTGTAGTATTTACATTAAAGTACAGTTTATTTACAGATATTTACACGAAAAAGGCCGGCAACGGTGATTTAGAAGGCCATATGTTTCTCTAATACATGTACATCAAATTGGTATACTAGTTTGTTCACAGTTGGATCCATCTCGCTGTAATGAATTTTCTTGAAGTGACATACGATTTGAATTAGATGGCTGAAGTGACAAAAACGGGTGCAACAATTGCGAAATCCATTTAACAAACACAATGATTTCCTATTATATTAATCCTTCTGAATGCGCCATTCCTTTTTTGCCACATGCATTCATGTACATGAGGAAAATAAAGGATGACGAAAAAGAGCAGCAATTGTTAAATCAACTAACAATATTCAATATGCCAAATCAAGAAGATTCTTTTCCCGGAAACATCTGCTTTGGATTTGAGGGCTCAAATGCAATCAAATTGATATACCCATTTCGTTTACAGTTGCTTCCATCCGAATGTGCTTTATAAAGATATCTTGTTCAAGTGAAATGTTCCTTGGATTAGAGCTGTCAAATGCATCAGACAGTTTACAAATATAAAGGGTAACGAACAAAAAAGGCCACAACGGTAGCGAAGAGCAATTAAATTGATGTATCATTCCTCTTACAGTTGAATCCATGTCAGTCATTGTGTCATATCAAGACATTCTCTCCAAGAGACAAGAGCTTTGAAACACATATTGGGCAAGGTCATGAATAAAGGGCGGCAACTGTGACGAAACTGATTTAACCTGCGATATATTCAGATCAACATCAAATTGATATACCACTTTTACCAAATTGATTACAGTTGCAATCAGCTCAATGCCCTTTATGAAGAATTTTTTTTCAAGTGATTTGGAGTAGAGGGCTCACATTTTTAAAATATGTGCAGACGGAAATAAAAGGTGGTAACGTTGACGAGCTCTTATGTTTCTCGATGTGCTTCATAAAAAGAAAAAAAAAAACACGTTTTCTTTAAGATAATTTAGCTTTGAAGTAGAGGGCTCATTCATGCCCTTTTTTATGTTGTTAAAGGGGTCTTTTTGTGTGAATTTGTTAGATATATGAAATGAAAAAAGGTGCCTCGAAGAAGGATAAAGAAAAAATATTCAGCATCTGGGAACTTAAAACGAAATCGATTTATGCAGATGTCAAATCGAGATGGTAATGGTTCATGCGCAGCTTCGATTGAGTTTCTCTTCGATCTACGTGAAATCAACAGTTTGTACATTTCCCGTTGAAGAAATTTAGATTTGCACATTTCTCGGCTCCAGAGATGCATGCATTTGGAAACAAAATGTAATATCACTTTGATATTATTACTAAGCATATGGTGCGCTAAATCGATTTCGTCACCGATGCCGCCTTTTTTTCGTCACCCGTTATGTACCTGCATATTTAATTTGATGTACACGTATGAGCTAAGTATATATCAGTATTATTCGATTTTGTAACCGTGGGCGCCTTTTTTCGTCGGTCGTTATGTTCAACTGCCCCATATGTGTTTTGATTTGTCGAGTGCATTGCAACACACTTGGTGCATTTATATGCATGCAAATTGTAAGCAAAGCGGTGCACGATTGCATGTCTTAGCTCAAAATATTCTTGGCTGAAAAGATGTCGGAACCGTTGTCACCTTTTTTGTTACCCTTTTTTTCTACATCTGTGTATAGCATTTGAGATCTTTCAATCCAAAGCACTCAGCAATTTTTCCATAAAACACATCAAAACATACATGATAATGTTAGCTGAGCATATTGTTGGCGAAATTGAATTAGTCACCGTTCTCGCCTTTTTTTTTTGTCTCCCTTCATCTCCAACTGTCTGATGCATTTTGAAAACCATCATTAAGAGCATATGTCCCTTGGAGAAAGAAATCTTAATTAAGCAGTTTCAGATGGATTTAACTGTAAAGGAAATGGTATATCAATTAAATTACATTAGAACCCTCAAATCGAAAGCACATGTCTTGTTGGGAAAATGAATTTCTTCATATGTCGCATAAGAGGTATTTACCTGTAATTAAAGCAGTCATTTGACTTGATATATTTTTTAAAATGAAAGTTGTAAGTCCATTTCATTCATTTTTGTTGTATATTGTATACTGATTGGAATCAGTCACCGTTACCGCCTTTTTTCCTCCACCCTTCATATTTGAAAGGTCACCATTTACAGTATTTTACAACTAACTAATGCATTTGAGCCCCATAGTCCAAATCATATAACACGAAGAAAATTCTTCATAAAGGGCATTTAGGTGACTGCAACTTTTAATCGAAGTGGTATAATTTGGTGGGTGATCTGAATATCCTGGGGTATAAATCAATTTCGTCACCGTTGCCGCTCCTTTTTCGTCACCTTGCCGAACTTGTGTTTCACCAGCGGTTGAATACAAATCACATGTCTCTGGGAGATTTGTGACGTCTTGATATGGGACACTGACAAGCATGCCACCATAATACTAAGACTGCCACCCATTTACGTCACACTTTATAATGTTTAACTCTCATGTATCTGACAGCTCTCTGGTAAAGAAAATGTATCGACGAGAAAATGCTTTTTTTCGTCACCGTTTGTCTGAAGCATTCTTCATAAAACACATTGAGCTGCATTGAGCCCTCGAATGCATAGCACACACGTCTCTAGGAGAAAACGTCCTGACATGACACATTGCTGATAGGAAAGATGTGAGCAGGTTCATGTATTAAATAAATATATTGCTGACTAAAATGATTCCGAGATCTTTTCCGCCTTTTTTCGTTACCCTATTTTTACATGTGTCTGATGCATTTGAGCCCAAACCACGTCACTTGAAGAAAAAGTCATCATAAAGCTCCTTGAGATTCATACACATGTAAAACAAACGATGTATCAATTTCGTTGCATTCGAGCCCTCAAATCCAAAGCACTTGACGGGGGGGGGGGGGAGAACCTTGATATGGCACATTGAGAAGCACTGAACTGTAAGCAAAAGTGGTAGACGATTTGATGTATTATTTTAGCATATTGTGAGCTGATTCGCTTTCGTTACCGTTTCCGGCTCTTTGGGAAGAATCCACTTTTAAGAGAATCGTATTAATTGATATATGAGGCAATCATATTGTGTGCTGAATAAATTTCGTAAGCGTTACTACCTTTTACCGTTACCCTGTATTTACAATTGTCTGGTGCAATTGAGCCCTCTAATCCCCCCAAAAATGAAAAATTAAAGAAAAATCTTGCAATGGCATATTGAAATTCATGGAACTTAAAAAAAAATGATATATCAATATCTCTGGGAGAGAATTTCTCGATATGACACAACTGACTGACATTGATTCAACTGTAAGAGAAATGGTATATCAATTTAGTTGCATTTCGCTACCGTTATATAGCACGTTGATGTATTTGCCGCCTTTTTTTAGTCACCATTTAATTTTCATTTAAAGTCCTCTACTCTAAATCATATATCACTTGCACAAAATTTTCATAAAGGGCATTTGACCTGATTACAACTTTGAAAATGGTAGAGCTCTTAGTAACGTAGTGTATAACGAGTTGATGTATTTGTGAACGTTGCCGCCTTTTTTCGTTACCATTTTTTCGTTACCATACAACTGTGACCCCTCCACTCAAAATCCTATATCACTTCGAGACAATTCTTCATAAAGGGCATAGAGCTGATTGCAACTCTAATCAACAGTGGTAAAAGTGGTACTTTTACATCAATTTGACGCATGATATATCCCAGGATAAATCAGTTTCGTCACCGTTATCGCCCTTTTTTCGTCACATTGACGAATATGTGTTTCAGCGATTGAATACAGAGGACATGTCTCTGGGAGAGAATGTCTCGAGATGACACAATGACTGACATTGATTTCAACTGTAAGAGAACTTGAACATCAATTCAATTGCATTTCGATAGCGTTAGTATAACGAGTTAATGCATTCGTCAACGTTGCCGCCTTTTTATTTTTCGTCACCATTTATTTTTCAACTGTAAGCAACATTTTTTTTTTAAGTAGAGTCAATTTCTTACCAGAACAAATATTGAAAAGCCTATTGTCCTACAGCAAAATTTCCTCTTTCATTTTCTCTCTCTTTCTTCATTTCCACTTCAAGCAGTCTCTTATCCTATGTATAACTATTACAATTTTTACTATTATTCATCACATGAATATCATGTGGATGCCAGAGAGAGGTACTTACGGGCTGAGAAAATGTCCCCGGGAATCACGGTCCTGCAAATATCAGATTTTCATGTCAAGTTCGGAGATTATTAATAACCAACGTCAATGATTTGTGTCCTGACTATATCATAGCTACTTTTCGGAGATAATTGGAGGACATTATATTCAACTTTGTGGTGTCTGTTATGGCACATTTTGGTAAATTACATGTGGAGGACATTGACGGCACATTTTGGTAACTTTCTGCTCCTCCGTAATCATCACAAAAACAAATTGTAAGTGCAGTTGGTTTCTGTCCCCCACCGAATGAGTTCGGCAGCCTTAAAGGCCTTGTCACACCTTTCCGGGTAAGCTACGCGGGCTTGTTGCGAGTAAGGTTTTCCCAGCACGCAGGAAAATTATCTCGTCCGTAGTTGCCCGGAGCTGCGCACTCAAGTCCGATTTACCCGTGGCCAGATTTTGAGCAGCACCTCGCAGGCAACTCCCACACAGGTACTTCGCAGTCCCCTTATGCGGTCAGCGCGGTCAAGATAATGACATTCTATCATTTCTGTTGGACTTCTGCCATTCCTTCAGATGAATTTCTGAGTTGTCAGCCCCCACGCGCCTGGCACGCAGGTCACACAGAATACCCGCAAGAAGAACATAAGTAGCACGCATCCAGCAAGTAAGACAAGGAATTACAAGGAAAGGAAAGCTTATTGTGGAGGAAAAAATATAAAGAGATTGAATAGGCATACGACTCGCTGGCAGACAAGTTCTCCTGCTTCTAGTACATCTAATTGCACAGCAAAGCAAAGTACTGAGCAATGTCATGAGAAACGATTTCAGCGTCCTCAGTCAAGAAAGAATATCTCATTCTGCATGATGAATGCAAGATCACTGAAAAATAAACCTGCAGATTTTATTGATTTTGCAACTGAGAATGATCTTCATGTCATCAGTGTATGCGAAACGTGGCTGTCGGAAGATGGCCTTCTTCTTCCAAGTGGATTTTTATTCCGGCATTTAGCTGACTGCAACTTTTAATCAAAGTGGTATAATTTGGTGGGTGATCTGAATATCCTGGGGGATAAATCAATTTCGTCACCGTTGCCGCTCCTTTTTCGACACCTTGCGAGATAGAGATAGAGATCGAGATAGATCGATTTCGTGACCGTTGCTCCGTTTCATTTTCACCCTCTATGTTCAACTGCACCATATTTGAGCCCTCGAATACATAGCAAACACGTCTCTAGGAGAAAACGTCCTGACATGACAAATTGCTGATAGGAAAGACGTGCGCAGGTTCATGTATTAGATAAATATATGGCTGACTAAAATGATTTCGAGATCTTTTCCGCCTTTTTTCGTTACCCTATTTTTACATGTGTCTGATGCATTTGAGCCCAAACCACGTCACTTGAAGAAAAAGTCATCATAAAGCTCCTTGAGATTCATACACATGTAAAAGAAACGGTGTATCAATTTCGTTGCATTTGAGCCCTCAAATCCAAAGCACTTGACCGGGGGGGGGGGGGCAGGAACCTTGATATGGCACATTGAGAAGCACTGAACTGTAAGCAAAAGTGGTAGATGATTTGATGTATTATTTTAGCATATTGTGAGCTGATTCGCTTTCGTTACCGTTTCCGGCTCTTTGGGAAGAATCCACTTTTAAGAGAATCGTATTAATTGATATATATGAGGCAATCATATTGTGTGCTGAATAAATTTCGTTAGCGTTACTTACCTTTTACCGTTACCCTGTATTTACAATTGTCTGGTGCAATTGAGCCCTCTAATCCCCCAAAAAATGAAAAAATAAAGAAAAATCTTGCAATGGCATATTGAAATTCATGAAACTTAAAACAAAAAAATGATATATCAATGTCTCTGGGAGAGAATGTCTCGACATGACACAATTGACTGACATTGATTCAACTGTAAGAGAAATGGTATATCAATTAAATTGCATTTCGCTACCGTTATATAACAAGATGATGTATTTGCCGCCTTTTTTTCGTCACCATTTATTTTTCACTTTAAGTCCTCTACTCTAAATCATATATCACTTGCACAAAATTCTTCATAAAGGGCATTGACCTGATTACAACTTTCAAAATGGTAAAAGTGGCATACCAATTCGATGTATGATATGAATATATCCCAGGATAAATCAGTTTCGTCACCGTTGCCGCCCTTTTTTGTCACTTTGCCGAATATCTGTTTCATCGATGGAATACAAAGCACATGTCCCTGGGAGAGAATGTATCGATATGACACAGTGACTGACATAGATTCAACTGTAAGAGAAATAGCACATCAATTTAATTGCATTTCGCTACCGTTGTCGGTCTTTTTTTTTTGTGTGTGTTGTTACCTTTTATATTGGTATACTATCTGATGCATTCAAGACCTGCAATTCAATGCACATGTCACTTTAAAGGGTGTGTACAGTTCTGGTTGAGGTGAAGATTTAGCTTTTAACGTTTCGCGAGATATTCAGAAACCTCTCCTCTGTAAGATGTCAAAGAGCATGCAATTCTAAGGGGTATCAAAAGTTATGAAATCGGTTTTGAAATGGCCGATATATCCAAAAACAAGGTGAAACAAAGAAATATTAATGAAAGGAGTGGCCTTTCATCATGATCACTTTTTTTTTGGACATCTCAGCCATTAGAAAACCAATCTTCATCAAATAAACGTTGAATCCTTCTTAAATTTACATGCTCTTTCATATTTCATGAGATTTCTCATTATCTCACTTAGGAATACTCAAAACATGAATATCCACCTCAATCAGTACTGTACAGTTCCTTTACCATGATCTCTTTATAAAGTACGTTCAGATAGATGCACCTGTAACTGAAATGGGTGTATAAATCTGACTGCATTTGAGCCCTCAAATCCAAAGCACATGTTTCCGGCAAAAGAATCTTCTTGATTTGGCACATTGAAATTGTTAGCTGATTTGGTGTCGTTAACAATTGCTGCTTTTTTTCGTTATCCTTTATTTGCCCTCATGTCACTACAAAAAAAAAAGAGTCTTAGAGTGCGCATTGAGAACTATTGATATAATAGGTAAGCATATGGATTATTGAATAGATTTCGTAACCACTGTCGCCTTTTTTGTCACCCATTATCTACAACTGACTGATGTAATAAAATCGTCAAATCCAAAGCGTATATCGATTGAAGAGAGATCGTCACCTAAGTACACCGAGATGCATCAAACTGTAAACTAAGTCGTATATTAATTTTAGGTTACAGCTACTCATATCGTGGGATAAATCGATATCGTTACCGTTGCCAGCTTTTTCTTCGTCACCCTTTATAGTTACTTGTTTCTGATGCCTTTCAACTCTCTAATCCAAAGCACGTGTCATCTGAAGAAAAAAAATCTTAAAGAGCTTAGACGTGGATGCAACTATAAGCGAAACGGTACATCAATTGAAATGCAATATCGTTACCTTTGTCGATTTTTTTTTTCGTTACTCCTTTATATTTCCAAACTGTCTGATGCATTTGAGACATATAATCCAACGCACATGCTACTTGAACAAGATCTTTTTAGGTGGATTGAACTGGATACATCAAATTCATTGCATTTTAGCCGTGAAATCCAAAACACATGCTTTACAACAACAAAAATCCTCTTGAATATATTGAATATTGTTAGCCCATATTTCTAGTTACCTTGAGTGCTTGATACACGTCTGTGTTAAAAAAATGTCTTAGAAAAAGATTGATGTAATAAGAAGCATATAATTTGGTAAATTGAATTTGTAACCGTTGCAGCCTTCTTTTTTGTCACCTTTATTCAATACTGTCTGACGCAATTGGGGTCTCTAATCCGGTGTAGTCCTATGTCACTTCAAGAAAATTCTTAATTAAGTGCACCGAGATGGATCCAATTAGAAACAGACTGGCACGTTGAGAAACAAATCGTCGTCTCGGCACAAATTGTCGCCACCTCAGAAATTGTGGATGGAGCTGGCGGCCCAAATTGTTGCCCGCCCTCGAAGCACATTGTCAACAATATTATTGTCATTGAAAAACCAACACATAACTTACATGGCTACATCCATGAAAAGAAGACACGTCAAAAGCCACGGTGAGGTTTCCAGGACGTGTGAATGTGGGCACGCACATGATAATTAAATGTTCGTTTGTGTGTTATAAATCACATCGAGAAACATAAAAGCTCTTAGTAACGTAGTGTATAACGAGTTGGTGTATTCGTGAACGTTTCCGCCTTTTTTCGTTACCATTTATTTTACAACTGTGACCCCTCCACTTAAAATCCTATATCACTTCGAGACAATTCTTCATAAAGAGGATAGAGCTGATTGGAACTCTAATCAATAGTGGTAAAAGTGGTACTTTTACATCAATTTGACGCATGATATCGATATATCCCAGGATAAATCAGTTTCGTCACCGTTGTCGCCCTTTTTTCGTCACATTGACGAATATGTGTTTCAGCGATTGAATACAGAGGACCTGTCTCTGGGAGAGAATGTCTCGAGATGACACAATGACTGACATTGATTTCAACTGTAAGAGAAATTGAACATCAATTCAATTGCATTTCGATACCGTTAGTATAACGAGTTAATGCATTCGTCAACGTTGCCGCCTTTTTATTTTTCGTCACCATTTATTTTTCAACTGTAAGCAACATTTTTTTTTTTTTAAGTAGAGTCAATTTCTTACCAGAACAAATATTGAAAAGCCTATTGCCATGCCATACCATACAGCAAAACTCCCTCTTTCATTTTCTCTCTCTTTCTTCATTTCCACTTCAAGCAGTCTCTTATCCTATGTATAACTATTACAATTTTTACTAGTATTCATCACATGAATATCATGTGGATGGCAGAGAGAGGTGCTTATGGGCTGAGAAAATGTCCCCGGCAGGGCTCGACACTAACTTTATTTTTCGGTGTCCCGATGGTGCCACCAAAATTATCAATTTCAAATTTTTGGTGCCCCGAAAGAAAAAATTTGGTGGCCCGACAAAAAAAAAAAATTTTGATAAAAGTCCATTTTTTTTTTAATAAGTCGCACACTCACTGCATGCATTTGTGCATTTCCGGCGCAAAAAGTTACAAATTTATTGACACACTTTTCAAAAAATTCTGGGGGCCCGAGGTGGGCCACCAAATTTGAACTTTTCTGAAATTTGGTGGCCCGACTTTCATTTTTGGTGGCCCCGGGCGATCGGGCCACCGTTAGTGTAGAGCCCTGGTCCCCGGGAATCACGGTCCTGCAAATATCAGATTTTCATGTCAAGTTCGGAGATTATTGATAACCAACGTCAATGATTTGTGTCCTGACTATATCATATCTACTTTTCGGAGATAATTGGAGGACTTTATATTCAACTTTGTGGTGTCTGTTATGGCACATTTTGGTAAATTACATGTGGAGGACATTGACGGCACATTTTGGTAACTTTCTGCTCCTCCGTAATCATCACAAAAACAAATTGTAAGTGCAATTGGTTTCTGTCCCCACCGAATGACTTCGGCAGCCTTAAAGGCCTTGTCACACCTTTCCGGGTAAGCTACGCGGGCTTGTTGCGAGTAAGTTTTTCCCAGCACGCAGGAAAATTATCTCGTCCGTAGTTGCCTGGAGCTGCGCACTCAAGTCCGATTTACCCGTGGCCAGATTTTGAGCAGCACCTCGCAGGCAACTCCCACGCAGGTACTTCGCAGTCCCCTTATGCGGTCAGCGCGGTCAAGATAATGACATTCTATCATTTCTGTTGGACTTCTGCCATTCCTTCAGATGAATTTCTGAGTTGACAGCCCCCACGCGCCTGGCACGCAGGTCACACAGAATACCCGCAAGAAGAACATAAGTAGCACGCATCCAGCAAGTAAGACAAGGAATTACAATGAAAGGAAAGCTTATTGTGGAGGAAAAAATATAAAGAGAAAAAAAAATATATATATATAAAGAGATTGAATAGGCATATGACTCGCTGGCAGACAAGTTTTCCTGCTTCTAGTACATCTAATTGCACAGCAAAGCAAAGTACTGAGCAATGTCATGAGAAACGATTTCAGCGTCCTCAGTCAAGAAAGAATATCTCCTTCTGCATGATGAATGCAAGATCACTGAAAAATAAACCTGCAGATTTCATTGATTTTGCAACTGAGAATGATCTTCATGTCATTGGTGTATGCGAAACGTGGCTGTCGCCAGATGGCCTTCTTCTTCCAAGTGGATTTTTATTCCGGCATTTAGCTGACTGCAACTTTTAATCAAAGTGGTATAATTTGGTGGGTGATCTGAATATCCTGGGGGATAAATCAATTTCGTCACCATTGCCGCTCCTTTTTCGACACCTTGCCGAACTTGTGTTTCACCAGCGGTTAAATGCAAATCACATGTCTCTGGGAGATTTGTGACGTCTTGATATGGGACACTGAGAAGTATGCCACCATAATACTAAGACTGCCACCCATTTACGTCACACTATATAATGTTTAACTCATGTATCTGACAGCTCTTTGGTAAAGAAAATGTATCGACGAGAAAATGTTCTGTATACAGCACATCAAAGAGCATATAGCTTTTAGTATATAACAATTTGTTGTATTCGTCCCCTGTGACATTTTTTTTCGTCACCGTTTGTCTGAAGCATTCTTCATAAAACACACTGAGATGCATTGAACGGTAAACAGAGTTATATATCAATTGGATTGTATGAGCTAAGCAAAGATCGAGATAGATCGATTTCGTGACCGTTGCTCCCTTTCATTTTCACCCTCTATGTTCAACTGCACCATATTTGAGCCCTCGAATGCATAGCACACACGTCTCTAGGAGAAAACGTCCTGACATAACACATTGCTGATAGGAAAGACGTGCGCAGGTTCATCTATTAGCTAAATATACTGCTGACTAAAATGATTTCGAGATCTTTTCTGCCTTTTTTCGTTACCCTATTTTTACATGTGTCTGATGCATATGAGCCCAAACCACGTCACTTGAAGAAAAAGTCATCATAAAGCTCCTTGAGATTCATACACATGTAAAAGAAACGGTGTATCAATTTCGTTGCATTCGAGCCCTCAAATCCAAAGACCGGGGGGGGGGGAGGAACCTTGATATGGCACATTGAGAAGCACTGAACTGTAAGCAAAAGTGGTAGACGATTTGATGTATTATTTTAGCATATTGTGAGCTGATTCGCTTTCGTTACCGTTTCCGGCTCTTTGGGAAGAATCCACTTTTAAGAGAATCGTATTAATTGATATATGAGGCAATCATATTGTGTGCTGAATAAATTTCGTAAGCGTTACTACCTTTTACCGTTACCCTGTATTTACAATTGTCTGGTGCAATTGAGCCCTCTAATCCCCCCAAAAATGAAAAAATAAAGAAAAATCTTGCAATGGCATATTGAAATTCATGGAACTTAAAACAAAAAAAATGATATATCAATATCTCTGGGAGAGAATTTCTCGACATGACACAATTGACTGACATTGATTCAACTGTAAGAGAAATGGTATATCAATTTAATTGCATTTCGCTACCGTTATATAGCACGTTGATGTGTTTGTCGCCTTTTTTTAGTCACCATTTAATTTTCACTTAAAGTCCTCTACTCTAAATCATATATCACTTGCACAAAATTTTCATAAAGGGCATTGACCTGATTACAACTTTCAAAGTGGTAAAAGTGGCATACCAATTTGATGTATGATATGAATATATCCCAGGATTAATCAGTTTCGTCACCGTTGCCGCCCTTTTTTCGTCACTTTGCCGAATATGTGTTTCAGCGATTGAATACAAAGCACATGTCCCAGGGAGAGAATGTATCGATATGACACAATGACTGACATAGATTCAACTGTAAGAGAAATAGCACATCAATTTAATTGCATTTCGCTACCGTTGTCGGTCTTTTTTTTGTGTGTGTTGTTACTCTTTATATTGGCATACTATCTGATGCATTCAACACCTGCAATTCAAAGCACATGTCACTTTAAAGGGTGTGTACAGTTCTGGCTGAGGTGAAGATTTAGCTTTTAACGTTTTGCGAGATATTCAGAAACCTCTCCTCTATAAGATGTCAAAGAGCATGCAATTCTAACGGGTATCAAAAGTTATGAAATCGGTTTTGAAATGGCCGATATATCCAAAAACAAGGTGAAACAAAGAAATATTAATGAAAGGCGTGGCCTTTCATGATTATCACTTTTTTTGGGGGGACATCTCAGCCATTAGAAAACCAATCTTCATCAAATAAACGTTGAATCCTTCTTAAATTTACATGCTCTTTCATATTTCATGAGATTTCTCATTATCTCACTTAGGAATACTCAAAACATGAATATCCACCTCAATCAGTACTGTACAGTTCCTTTACCAAGATCTCTTTATAAAGTATGTTCAGATAGATGCACCTGTAACTGAAATGGGTGTATAAATCTGACTGCATTTGAGCCCTCAAATCCAAAGCAAATGTTCCCGGCAAAAGAATCTTCTTGATTTGGCACATTGAAATTGTTAGCTGATTTGGTGTCGTTAACAATTGCTGCTTTTTTTCGTTATCCTTTATTTGCCCTCATGTACATGAATGCATGTCACTACAAAAAAAAGAAAGAGTCTTAGAGTGCGCATTGAGAACTATTGATATAATAGGTAAGCATATGGTTTATTGAATAGATTTCGTAACCACTGTCGCCTTTTTTGTCACCCATTATCTACAACTGAAGGATGTAATAAAATCGTCAAATCCAAAGCGAATATCGATTGAAGAGAGATCGTCACCTAAGTACACCGAGATGCATCAAACTGTAAACTAAGTCGTATATTAATTTTAGGTTACAGCTACTCATATCGTGGGCTAATTCGATATCGTTACCGTTGCCAGCGTTTTCTTCATCACCCTTTATAGTTACTTCTTTCTGATGCCTTTCAACTCTCTTATCCAAAGCACGTGTCATCTGAAGAAAAAAAAAATCTTAAAGAGCTTAGACGTGGATGTAACTATAAGCGAAACGGTACATCAATTAAAATGCAATATCGTTACCTTTGTCGATTTTTTTTTTCGTTACTCCTTTATATTTCCAAACTGTCTGATGCATTTGAGACATATAATCCAAAGCACATGCCACTTGAACAAGATCTTTTTAGGTGGATTGAACTGGATACATCAAATTCATTGCATTTGAGCCGTAAAATCCAAAACACATGCTTTACAAAAAAAAAAATCCTCTTGAATATATTGAATATTGTTAGCCCATATTTCTAATTACCTTGAGTGCTTGATACATGTCTGTGTTAAAAAAATGTCTTAGAAAAAGATTGATGTAATAAGAAGCATATAATTTGGTAAATTGAATTTGTAACCGTTGCAGCTTTCTTTTTTGTCACCTTTATTCAATACTGTCTGACGCAATTGGGGTCTCTAATCCGGTGTAGGCCTATGTCACTTCAAGAAAATTAAGTGCACAAATTGTCGCCACCTCAGAAATTGTGGATGGAGCTGGCGGCCCATATTGTCGCCCGTCCTCGAAGCACATTGTCAACAATATTATTGTCATTGAAAAACCAACACATAACTTACATGGTTACATCCATGAAAAGAAGACACGTAAAAGCCACGGTGAGGTTTCAAGGACGTGTGAATGTGGGCACGCACATGATAATTAAATGTTCGTTTGTGTGTTATAAATCACATCGAGAAACATAAGAGCTCTTAGTAACGTAGTGGATAACGAGTTGATGTATTCGTGAACGTTGCCGCCTTTTTTCGTTACCATTTATTTTACAACTGTGACCTCTCCACTTAAAATCCTATATCACTTCGAGACAATTC
The DNA here is from genome assembly GCF_964275005.1 of Diadema setosum. Taxonomy (NCBI): domain Eukaryota; kingdom Metazoa; phylum Echinodermata; class Echinoidea; order Diadematoida; family Diadematidae; genus Diadema; species Diadema setosum. The sequence goes on along the minus strand of NC_092685.1, from coordinate 33,970,260 downwards.
TTCATAAAGAGCATAGAGCTGATTGGAACTCTAATCAATAGTGGTAAAAGTGGTACTTTTACATCAATTTGACGCATGATATCGATATATCCCAGGATAAATCAGTTTCGTCACCGTTGCCGCCCTTTTTTCGCCACATTGATGAATATGTTTCAGCGATTGAATACAGAGGACATGTCTCTGGGAGAGAATGTCTCGAGATGACACAATGACTGACATTGATTTCAACTGTAAGAGAAATTGAACATCAATTCAATTGCATTTCGTCAACGATGCCGCCTTTTTATTTTTCGTCACCATTTATTTTTCAACTGTAAGCAACATTTTTTTTAAGTAAAGTCAATTTCTTACCGGAACAAATTGAAAAGCCTATTGCCATGCCATACCCTACAGCAAAACTCCCTCTTTCATTCTCTCTCTCTTTCTTCATTTCCACTTCAAGCAGTCTCTTATCCTATGCATAACTATTACAACTTTTACTATTATTCATCACATGAATATCATGTGGATGGCAGAGAGAGGTGCTTACGGGCTGAGAAAATGTCCCCGGGAATCACGGTCCTGCAAATATCAGATTTTCATGTCAAGTTCGGAGATTATTAATAACCAACGTCAATGATTTGTGTCCTGACTATATCATATCTACTTTTCGGAGATAATTGGAGGACATTGTATTCAACTTTGTGGTGTCTGTTACGGCACATTTTGGTAAATTGCACATTTTGGTAAATTACCAAAATGTGCAGGACATTGACGGCACATTTTGGTAACTTTCTGCTCCTCCGTAATCATCACAAAAACAAATTGTAAGTGCAGTTGGCTTCTGTCCCCACCGAATGAGTTCGGCAGCCTAAAGGCCTTGTCACACCTTTCCGGGTAAGTTACGCGGGCTTGTTGCGAGTAAGGTTTTTCCCAGCACGCAGGAAAATTATCTCGTCCGTAGTTGCTCGGAGCTGCGCACTCAAGTCCGATTTACCCGTGGCCAAATTTTGAGCAGCACCTCGCAGGCAACTCCCACGCAGGTACTTCGCAGTCCCCTTATGCGGTCAGCGCGGTCAAGATAATGACATTCTATCATTTCTGTTGGACTTCTGCCATTCCTTCAGATGAATTTCTGAGTTGTCAGCCCCCACGCGCCTGGCACGCAGGTCACACAGAATACCCGCAAGAAGAACATAAGTAGCACGCATCCAGCAAGTAAGACAAGGAATTACAAGGAAAGGAAAGCTTATTGTGGAGGAAAAAATATAAAGAGATTGAATAGGCATATGACTCGCTGGCAGACAAGTTCTCCTGCTTCTAGTACATCTAATTGCACAGCAAAGCAAAGTACTGAGCAATGTAATGAGAAACGATTTCAGCGTCCTCAGTCAAGAAAGAATATCTCCTTGTGCATGATGAATGCAAGATCACTGAAAAATAAACCTGCAGGTTTCATTGATTTTGCAACTGAGAATGATCTTCATGTCATAGGTGTATGCGAAACGTGGCTGTCGCCAGATGATGTTGCTACGGTTGGCCTTCTTCTTCCAAGTGGATTTTTATTCCGACATGTTCCACGTAAACACAAGAGAGGCGGTGGTGTTGCAGTACTCATCCGGAGCAATCTGGAACATGAAATCATCAGCTCTTCATGCAACTAAAACACCTTCGAGTTGATCCAGATTGAAATTCTGCATAAGACAAGGAATGTTCACCAAATGATAGTATATAGACCTCCTAATCCAAGCCAATTCAATGATTTCCTTGAAGAATTTTCTACTCTTCTGTCAATTCAGCCATCTAATTCCAAAGCGTATGTCACTTCAAGAAAATTCTTCATTACAGCGAGATGGATCCAACTGTGAAGAAACTAGTATACCAATTTGATGCACATGTATTAGCGAAGCATATGGCCTAAATCACTGTTGCCGGCTTTTTTTCGTCACCCCTTATATATAAATGTCTAATGTATATAAGCCCTCTACTATCAAGCTTGTAAGGAGTAAGGAGCTGGAATTCCCTGTCGTCGGAAATTGTTGCAGCGCCATCTGTGGGAGCATTCCGTAACGGACTAACGGTTGATCACAGTGGCTAGTTCTATTCTTCATATTTGTTATGTGCTTGTAAATATCTGTAAATGAACTGTATTATAATGCAAATACTACCGTCTGCAAGAATCTTCATCTTATTGAAGGAGGCAGACTTAACCAGAAGAAGAAGAAGAAAGCCAGATTCTCTGCGAGGTTTTGAACAGTTTTTGATAGAGCACATCGAGAAACATAACAGCTAAGGTAAAGAGGTATAACGAGTTGATGTATTCGTCACCGTTGCCCCTTTTTGTCACCATTTATTTTACAACTAACTAATGCATTTGAGTCCTCTTAGTCCAAATCATATCTTCTTCTTCTTAAAGGTATTAGCCCACATTTGTAAACCTGCAGCAATTGGTCTCATAGTTAGCATGGAGTTTGGGTATGATTGCAGTAACACCTGTGCAAAATTTCGTTCCAATTAGTCCATTACTTTCATAAAAATAAATGAAAATGCACCGTAATCCGTATGCATGCGTATAACGCTCGCTAAGCTCCGGTCCACGTACGTGTTACATGTACAATGTACGTAGCTATAGCCCGCGCTCGTAATTCGATTTTGGGTCGGGTTGACCCGGTTTGAAAATTGATTTTAAAACGATGATTTTCTCTCTTTTATCGAATGGTATAGACAAAGAGCGACAGGTGAGGTATGTTACTGTTATAACTTGTACTTGAAGTCATATTTGACCTGTTTTATGCAGTTTTGATTTTCGTGGGTTTGCAAATGTGGGCTAGTACCTTTAAAGGCATAATTTACCATTTGCAGATGAAACAAAAACCAAGCATTAATGCTTTAAAATAGTTCTAAAATGTGAGTTAGGGATAGAAACAACCAGTGTAAAAATTTGAATCCGTATAATCGATGTTAAATACACAAAATATGAACAATAGTTATAATAAGAATGCTTCCAGACTAAACCATCTACAGTTATGGTTTATTGAGAAAAATACTGATATCTCTTTATATTTTAGTCTTTATTGCAAAAATTTTATATGGTAGGATGTTTTGTGATACAACAGACCTACACATATGCATCAAATGTGATATCTTGAATATTTTTAAAATCACTGCTCCCAAAGGTAAACTGGACCTTTAAGTGCCGTCTTCAGTCCGAAGGTTGGCGACTATGGACCTCCACTCTGTTCTGTTCATGGCCGCCTTACTACATGCAGCCACACTCTTTTCTGTCCACTCCTTTATGTTGTTACACCACACACTGCGCTGGCGTCCTCTGCATCTCCTGCCTTCTATAATCCCTTCCAGTACACTTTTTTGGATGTTCTGATGTCTTTTAACATGGCCAAAATATTTGAGTTTTCTTGATTTGATGTCTTTCATCAAGGTTTTTGTGACATTCAGATGATCTAGAACATATTGATTTGTTTTCCTGTGTGACTATGATATACGGCCCAGGCGTCTGAATATCCACATCTCGAGTGCAGACAGCCTTTTCATATCATCCAAGTACAATGTCCATGTTTCACAACAGTAAAGGAGAGCTGAATGCACGTAACATTTAACCAGTCTGAGCTTGGTTGCAGTAGATATCTTCCTTGATGTCAACACTTTACTCATTTGGGTAAACTTAGTTTAAGCCATTCCAATTCTTCTCCTTACTTCTCCACCATTCTTCCCATCTTCATAAACATTTTGTCCTAAATATGTGAATTCACTGACTTGTTCCAGGAGAGTGCTGCTGATAGAGATGTTTACCCTTGGTACTTCCACCTTTCGAGATATTACCATCGTTTTGGTCTTTTTCACATTCATGTCCAAGCCAAATGCCTTACTTTGGCGGTATATGACATCAACAATTGTTTGCAGGTCTTGTTCATTGTCAGCTAGCAACACAGTATCATCCGCATATCTCAGATTATTTATCAATACTCCACTTGCGTTAATGCCAGGCATGCCTTCAATGCTTTGAAAAATGCATTTTGTGTATAGATTAAACAAACTCGGTAACATGTTGCATCCCTGACGAACACCTCGTTTGATTTATGCATAATCAGAAAATTCATTGTCAATCCTGACGCATGCCCTTTGGTTCCAGTACAGGTTTGCAATCACTCTCAGATCCTTACTGTCCATCCCGGTATTGCGGAGACACTCGAAAACTTTCTGGTGCTGGACTCTATCAGATGCCTTAGCATAATCAATGAAGCATACATAGAGGTCTTTTCCCTTTTCCAAGCACTCCTCCTTGATGATGCGCATAGTAAAGATGGCATCGCGTGTCCCAGACCCCGACTTGAAGCCAAATTGGGTTTCTCCAGAGTTCTCACTGAGCAGAAACTGATTCCTCTTCAGAATGATCTTGAGTAGGATCTTCATGATATGGCTCATGAGACTGATAGTCCTGAAGTCACCACATTCCATTGCCTTTGGTTTTTTGGGCAGTGTTATGAACACAGATTCCAGCAAGCCTGATGGAAGATATCCTGTTTCATATATACTATTCAATAACTGAGTCAACTGAGCAACACCATAATCATCCAAAGCTTTAAGCATTTCAGCCTGGATCCCATCTAATCCTGCTGCCTTGTTGTTTCTCATCTCTTTCAAAACATTTATAACCTCTGATTCTAGAATGGCGGGGCCTTCACATTCAGTTACCTCTGGTTTTGGAGGATGATCATCAGCAAACAAGTCTCAAACATATTCCACCCATCTATCATCTGCATAGCGCTTTCTCCTTCATCTGACGTGGTCCATAGTTTTCTTTGGGATAATACGTGGTGAAGTCCCTGGCTCTTCCACGGAGGCTGGCTGCATTATCTTTCGACGCCTTGGTTGCACTCTAGGTGTGCCTCACACCTTGGTTCCTGTAGAACAACTCTTCTGCCTCCTCCGCCGGAAAGACTTTAAGCACTGGAGAAAATTCTTCATAAAGGGCATTTAGCTGACTGCAACTTTTAATCAAAGTGATATAATTTGGTGGATTATCTGAATATCCTGGGGGATAAATCAATTTCGTCACCGTTGCCGCTCCTTTTTCGTCGCCTTGCCGAACTTGTGCTTCACCAGCGGTTGAATGCAAATCACATGTCTCTGGGAGATTTGTGACGTCTTGATATGGGACACTGACAAGCATGCCACCATACTAAGACTGCCACCCATTTTCGTCACACTTTATGTTCAACTCTCTCATGTATCTGACAGCTCTTAGCTAAAGAAAATGTATCGACGAGAAAATGTTCTGTATACAGCACATCAAAGAGCATACAGCTTTTAGTATACAACAATTTGTTGTATTCGTCCCCTGTGACACCTTTTTTTCGTCACCGTTTGTCTGAAGCTTCTTCATAAAACACATTGAGATGCATTGAACGGTAAACAAAGTTATATATCAATTTAATTGTATGAGCTAAGCAAAGATCGAGATAAATCGATTTCGTGACCGTTGCTCCCTTTCATTTTCACCCTTTATGTTAAACTGTTGATTTCACGTACATGGAAGAGAAACTCAATCGAAGCTGCGCAGGAACCATTACCATCTTTACTACATGTGTTAATGTAACCACATAGCTGTCTTTATTGACCCCCTGCAATGGGTTTTTCTTGTAACATTTCGGGCATTATCTTGTAAATCCCATAACGGATTTTCACCAAATTTGGTGATATGATCGTAAATTGTTAAAATGAGCCCCCCTCCCCACAGCCGAGTTGAAGCCTCAGAGTCCCTAAACTCTGGATTTTGTTTTTCTTCTGAGGAACCGAAAAAGATAGTAAGGTTAATGAAATGAAGATATCAATCACTAAAATTTCATGGGGGATTTGAAGAACCAGCGTCACAAAACTCTAGAATTGTTTTATCTTCTTCTCTGAATCCGAAAAAGATAGAACTAACTTTATGCTATGAATGAAATTTCATGTTTGATTGTGGCGGATCCTGGGGTGCCCAGATCGGGGGGAGGTATGTGGAGCCGGGAAATGTGCAAACGTCTCGCCGGAAATTGTGCAAACGCCGCGACATGTACAAACGTCTCGCCGGGAAAATGTGCAAATTTCATTGACGGGAAATGTGCAAACATGACGCCGGGAAATGTGCAAAAGTTCAATTTTGCCGGAAAATGTGCAAACCATTTACTTTAGCAAAAACTGTGTATAAAGATGATAGATAAACTCCATGTCAAAACTGCACATGAACCTCCACCATTAATATTTTCTTGATAAGATCCTTGACAGATTTTCAACAAAATTGGCGGGTAGCGCCATTGTGCCAATGGGATCGATATATGCAGATTTTTGCTGAGCTCATAAGTGAAATGGATATACCTCTTCGATGTAGTAACCTTTGCCGCCTTTTTTCGTCCCTCCTTTATATTTACATAGGTCTGATGCATTTAGGCTGTCAAAATCAAAATTTTGACCAGTCAAATATGAAGGGTGGAGGAAAAAAAGGCGGCAACGGTGACTAATTCGAATCAGCTAACAATATACAACAAAAATAAATCAAATGGACTTAGACTTACAACTTTCATTTTAAAAAAATATATCAAGTCAAATGACTGCTTTAATTACAGGTAAATACCTCTTATGCGACATATGAAGAAATTCATTTTCCCAACCAGACATGTGCTTTCGATTTGAGGGTTCAAATGTAATTTAATTGATATACCATTTCGTTTACAGTTTATCTATCTCAAACTGCTTAATTGAAATTTCTTTCTCCAAGGGACATATGCTCTGGATGATGGGGTTCAAATGCATGAGACAGTTGGAGATGAAGGGAGACAAACAAAAAAAAGCGAGAACGGTGACTAAATCAATTTCGACAACAATATGCTCCGGTAACATATCACAGTTGCATGTATGTTTCGATGTGCTTTATGGAGAAATTACTAAGTCCTTTGGATTGAAAGGTCTCAAATGCCACAGACAGATGTAGAAAAAAAAAGGGTAACAAAAAAGGTGACAACGGTTCCGACATCTTTTCAGCGAAGAATATCTTGAGCTAAGACATGCAATCGTGCACCGCTTTGCTTACAATTTGCATGCATATAAATGCACCATATCAGGACGTTTGTCCCAGATAAGTGTGTTGAAATGCACTCGACAAATCAAAACACATATGGGGCAGTTGAACATAACGACCGACGAAAAGAAGGCGCCAACGGTTACAAAATCGAATAATACTGATATATACTTAGCTCATACGTGTGTACATCAAGTTAATATACCACTTTGTTTACAGTTCCATGCAGGTACATAACGGGTGACGAAAAAAAAGGCGGCATCGGTGACGAAATCGATTTAGCGCACGATATGCTTAGTAATTATATCAAAGTGATATTACATTTTGTTTCCAAATGCATGCATCTGTGGAGCCGGGAAATGTGCAAATCTAAATTTCATCAACGGGAAATGTGCAAACGTGACGCCGGGAAATGTGGAAACTGTTGATTTGACGTAGATGGAAGAGAAACTCAATCGAAGCTGCGCATGAACCATTACCATCTTTACTACATGTGTAACCACATAGCTGCAATGTCTTTTTTTTTTAACATATCGAGGAATTATCTTGTAAATCCCATGATGGATTTTCACCAGATTTGGTGATATGATCGTAAATTGTTAAAATGAGCCCCCTCCCCACGAGTTGAAGCCTCAGAGTCCCTATCATATCATATCACGCGATAGATACGCTACGTGCCAAGCTTCGGGAGGAGAAGCTGAATATGTCAATATTCCGCCTCCCCCTCCCTTAAAGGGTGTGTACAGTTCTTTTTGAGGTGAGGATTTAGCTTTTAACGTTTTGCGAGGTATTCAGAAACCACTCTATGAGATGTCAAAGAGCATGCAATTCTAAGGGATGACAAAAGTTTATTTGATGAAAATCGGTTTTGAAATGGCTGAGATGTCCAAAAACAAGGTGAAACAAAGAGATCGTAACAAAAGGCATGGCCTGTCGCCTTTTATTATCACTTTTTTTGGAAGTCTCGGCTATTTGAAAACAAAAATCAATTAAACGTTGAATCCTTCTTAAAATTACATATTTCATAAGAGGTTTCTAATCTCACTTAGGAATGTTCAAAACACAAATCCCCACTTCAACCAGTACTGTACAGTCCCTTTAAAATTACATTCATGAATGAACTTACTATAGTACTCTATTTAGCTCCATCACTTTTGTATAGGTTTTTCGTTTATTTTGTTAAAACTGAAGTGGGATTTTATTACCCGAGGGATGCTTCTTGAGTTTTCAAGAAAAAGATAAAAATGTGAAAATTAAGCACCCTTTGGGCATCCCTTCATCTGCCATAGCCAACTTCTTGAACCTACATTATGCATAAACTGTACTTACTAATAAAGCACGGTACTATGTCTACATCTCTCTCACTTATGGATACCGAAAAATTTTCTAAACAATCAATTAGATTTTGGGCCTTCGTCTCACCCACATCGCACCCGCCCATTCCCCCCCCCCCAACCCGGTATGTTGTCCCTTAATGAGATTCTATCATCCTAGGGATGTTATTTCCCACGTTTGGTGAATATATGTCACTGATTTTTAAAGAAGATGCTGTAAGTGTAAAAATTCTTCCTCATCCCCACCTCCCCTTCCCCGCCCCTATCAGGGCACTCCTGGATTCGCCATAATTAGATATGAAATATCATTCAATGTATTCTTCATAACACTAAGTTAGCTCTACCATTTTGTCTGTTCGACAGATCTAAGAAGATTAACACAAAAAAAAAAAATCCAGAGTTTAGCGATTGGGAGACTTCATTTCCCCCGGCCTCAGTGTGCCACCGAAGGGGGGGGGGGGGCTCATTTTAACAAATTTAAATCGTGTCACCATAAAGATGCTATCTGCAAAGTTTGGTGAAAATCCGTTATAGAGCTTTCAAGAACATGCAGAAAATGTGGAAAATCCCCCTCTCCCTTATACCCCCCATCAGGGCACCTCTTGATCCGTCATAATCAAACCTGAAATTTCAGTAACTAGTGTCTGCATAGGATTAACGTAGTTCTATCTTTGTCGGTTCAACAGAAGAAGATTTCCTGAGTTTGGGAGGTCATCTTAACAAAGATCCTATCACCGTAAAGATGCTATCTGCCAAGTTTGGTGAAAATCCGTTGTGAGATTTATCAAGAGGCAGTGAATATGGACAATCCCCCCCCCCCATAAGAGATCAGGGCACACCTCGATCCGCCATAATCCAAACATGAAATTTCAGTCATTAATGTCTTTAACGCACTAAGTTAGCTCTATCTTTTTCGGTTTGACAAAAGAAAATAGAAAAAAAAATCCAGAGTTCAGGGACTCTGATGCTTCAACACTCCCCCCCCCCCCACCACATCTCTGGATCTGTCATTAACTTGAACTACTGTCATAAATGTCTTTATAGCACCAACATTGCTCTACCTTATTTGGTTATAGAATACAAGAAGAATTTTGACCGTATTTCGTGGATTTTCAGGTCCCCACCCCCGTCTTTTCGGGGAGATGGCTAATTTAAACAAACTGAGATCCCATTGTCATAATGTTGCTCCCTGCCAATTTTGGTGAAAATCTGTCAAGGATTTTCTTAAGAAAATATAAATGGTGAAGGTTCATGTGTAGCTTTGATATGGAGGTTATATACCATCTTTAAATACAATATCGCTAAAGTAAATGATTTGCACATTTCCCGGCAAAATTGAACTTGTGCAACAATTCCCGGCGTTTGCACATTTCCCGGCTCCGCATCATCTCGATGAGTGTTCAGAAGAAGTTTCTTGAAGTAACGTTATGCTTTAGACTGTAGAACTCAAAGGTAAAAAAAGACGGCAACGGTAACGAATTCATCAACTCGTTATAGCACTTTACTAAGAGCTGTAAGGTTTTAGATGTGGTACTAGTATATCAGAATTTTTTTTTCTCCAAGATATATTACATGTAGCTAAGAGGGGATTGAGCATAAGTGATCACAAAAGAAAGCTGGTAATGACAATGACAATGACAATGACAATGTTTTTTTTTTCTCATGTCAATACCCTGGTATTGAAGAAAATTTGAACAAATCTGAACAAATCAGCTCACAATATTCAGAAGATTCTCTTCGAGGAAACATGTGCTTTGGATTTGAGGGCTGAAATGCAATCCGATTGATATACCCATTTCGTTTACAGTTGTATCCATCTGAATGTGCGTTATATAAAGAGTTCTCGTTCAAGTGGCATGTGCTTTGGATTAAAGGTCTCAAATGCATCAGATAGTTTGCTATTATAAAAGGTAACGAAAAAAGGCCACAACGGTAGCGAAATGCAATTAAATTGATGTACCATTGCGCTAACAGTTGCATCCATGTGAAAGCTCTTTAGAATTTTTCTTCAAATGCATTAGAAAGAAGTAACTATAAAGGCTGACGAAGAAAAGCCGACAATGGTAACGATATAGCATTAGACCATTATATGTGAAATAATAATGAAAATAATGGATTACGAAAAAAAAAAGCTACAGTACGTGGTAACGAAATCTGTTCAACAAACTATCTGCTTACCTATTACATCAATCCTTCTCAGTGCGCCACTCTACGACTCTTTTTTCGTTGTGACCTCTCATGGAAATATAATCAAGAGGATTTTTTTTTTTAGGTAAACATATTTTTGGATTTGACGGCTCAAATGCAATGAATTTGATGTATCCAGTTCGTTTACAGTTCAATCCATCTACAAAGATCTTGTTCAAGTGACATGTGCTTTGGATTACAGGTCTCAAATGCATCAGACAGTTTGCAAATATAAAGGAGTTACTAAACAAAAAATCGACAAAGGGAACGATATTATATTTGAATTGATGTACCATTTCGTTGATAGTTGCATCCACGTCTAAGCTCTTTAAGAAGATTTTCATTTTTGTCTTCAAATGACACGTGCTTTGGATTAGAGAGTTGAAAGGCATCAGAAAGAAGTAACTATAAAGGGTGACGAAGAAAACGCTGGCAACAGTAACGATATCGATTTAGCCCATGATATGAGTAGCTGTAACATAAAATTAATATACCACTTAGTTTACAGTTTGATGCATCTCGGTGTACTTAGTGATGATCTCTCTTCAATAGATATACGCTTTGGAATTGACGATTTTATTACATCAGTCAGTTGTAAATAATGGGTGACGAAAAAAAAGGCGACAGTGGTTACGAAATCTATTCAATAAACCATATGCTTACCTATTACATCACTCCTTCTCAATGCGCACTCTAAGAGTCTTTTTTTTTTTTGTAATGACATATGCATTCATGTACATGAGGGCAAATAAAGGATAACGAAAAAAAGCAGCAATTTTTAACGACACCAAATCAGCTAACAATTTCAATGTGCCAAATCAAGAAGATTCTTTTGCCGGAAACATGTGCTTTGGATTTGAGGGCTCAAATGCCGTCAGATTTATACACCCATTTCAGTCACAGGTGCATCTATCTGAACGTACTTTATAAAGAGATCTTGGTAAAGGGACTGTACAGTACTGATTGAGGTGGGGACTCATGTTTTGAGTATTCCTAAGTGAGATAATGAGAAACCTCATGAAATACGAATGAGCATGTACTTTTAGGCAGGATTCAACGTTTATTTGATGAAGATTGGTTTTCTAATGGCTGAGATGTCCAAAAAAAAGTGATAATGATAAAAGGCGACAGGCCACGCCTTTTATTAATGTTTCTTTGTTTCACCTTGTTTTTGGATATCTCGGCCATTTCAAAACCGACTTTCATCAAAAAACTTTTGATACCCCTTAGAATTGCATGCTCTTTGACATCTTATAGAGGGGTTTCTGAATATCTCGCAAAACGTTAAAAGCTAAATCCTCACTTCAACAAGAACTGTACACACCCTTTAAAGTGACATGTTTAAAGCTTAAAGAAGTTTAAAGAAGTGCCCCTCAATGATTTTAAAAGGAGTCATGGCCAACTTCTTTTGCAATGGAACAAGTAGACAACAAGATACCCAAAACACTAAAGCTAGTTACTATCCTGATAATCATACGGCTAATTTCTTTTGCAATGGACGTAGTACGCAAAAGTGATAACAACAGCACAGTTGTATTATGCTGCACGGGGCCCCAAACAGTATAGCCCCAATGTGCCCCACCATTTTTTTTTTTTTCAGCTGAAAAGGGTCATGGCTACTTTCTTTGCTTGCAAAGGAAGGAGTACTCAAAGATACCCAAAGCACATTTTAATGCCAGTTATTTTGTCCTTCACGGAGACCACAGTAGCCCAATAATGCCATCTCATATTATGTTGTTTGTTTGTTTGTTTATTTGTTCATTTTCCATCTGCGAGAGATGGCTGGATAGCCCATATTCAGCTAAGTTAAGCTGGTCTAACAAAAAACTAATAGAAACCAAGTGGTATCAACTGGTATCAAAATTTCAATGTTTTAGGTACTGGGTATAATCTGGAATGAAGTGGTAAGCAAGTCCAGTCAGGTATACTGGGTTTCAAATTGTGTCATCTAACTATTTGCACACAAACCGACACACACACGCACGTACACACACACACACACACACTCACACACAAAACACAAACTAGCAATATTGTAGGAGTATCCTGTTGTTTGCTCCCATAGACAGATACTCCCACAATGTTGATTTTTTAACCCCTCCGGTGTTGACGGAATAAAGGGAAACGTAAGAAAATTATGTGAAAATACGTCCGAAATATAGCTCTTGCTTAATATTAATTATAATATATATATACACTCAACAAAAAGAGTAAGTTCCCCCCTAGCATCTTTTGACATATCTAAAAAAAAGTATTTTACGGATTTTCACAATTCAAACGGAAATGGATAGGGAATTCTATTACTCACAACATGAGTGGCATATCACTACCAATAGATATCATTATTGGTGCGGGAAAAAAAATGCATTTTATGTCAAAATGCATGGACAAAAAAATTGCACTTTCGTGATTTGCAATGACTTTTACACAAATAATCAATCAATCACTCATGATTCTGAACATTTAAGCATGGTTTATTGCACATTTCTCTTCTTTTCATGAGTATACAGTGAAGTATTCAATAATTGATACGTCCACCATCTGCTTCAATGACCAGCCGGCATCTCTTCCTCATACGTTCAGACGGCAGGCCCTAACCTCGAGGTTAGGAAACCTCGAGGTTTAGCTCTTGCCCCCTAACTACGACGTGTGTCCACACGACGAATCTTAACCTCGAGGTTAAGCTTCTGCCCCCCGTAACTACGAGTGGGTCCCACTCGATGTTAAAACCACAAAACCGGAAGTTTGAGCCCACACTGCTAACAAGGCGTCTATTTATTCTTTAGTCCAACCCTGTCGGACTCGCTTACAGGTACTCTTTTTCTCTGTCATGGTATGCAGAGATAGCACTGCACTGATGACTTTATGCCTTTATGAAGATATTCGTCGAAAACATTTTTTTAGCATTGGAGAAGAATATAGAATACAGTAGCGAGTTCGACGTGTTCAGTTTCAGAGATCACGCGCATGGGAAGAAAAGATGATGTTGTTGTGTCGCGCGTCATAGGTTTTTCACGTGTAGTGTATTTGTGGTGTACGTTTGGGAGGTTGACCCGGAAGCAGAGGGAATTAAGTTGTGGGGGCTGGAGTTTACGGCGAGGTCACTCTTAACTTCGAGTTCGTTGTTTGTTTGTTTTTTTTTTGTGTGCACACGGTGCTTAACTACGAGTGGGGACCCCCGCGGCTCGTGGTTAGAGCGCTAATCATAAGATTTCTCGTGGCTCGAAACATCGAGCAAACCTCGAGATTTGCTAACTACGAGTGCGTTTTCACGGTCCCTAACTACAAGCTCTAACCTCGAAGTTGGAAGGGCTCCCGTCTGAATGTAACTACTAAAGTTTGTACTTGGCGCTGTTTAATGTTGGCCCATGCTCTCTGCAAGATGCGCTGAAATTCTTTCGAGCTCCTGCTCGCTTTCCACTTAATGATATCCCAAAGTTTCTCTACTGAATTACATTCAGGTGATCTTGCAGGCTACTCCATACGTTCGATGCCATTTCCTTCAACAAACTGATCTACAACTTGAGCGCATGATGCAAAATGGCCATAGGCACATTAATGTGATCAACTCATATTGGAATTAAAAACCACATGGCTTCGACCAACATCTTCATATTGAAAAGGCCTATTGTTTAAAAAGTATGCATAACATCTGTTTAATAGGGAAGCACATTGTACCTGAAGAAATTCCTGAGAATTGCATAACAATTTAAAAAGGTAATTTGCTAACTTGCATAGGAAATGTACACAATATGCTTCATATGGCCTGAAGTGCAACTTTTTTTTCATGCATTTTGACATAAAATGCACTTTTTAACACCAATAATGATATCTGGTGGCATTGATATGCCATTCATGTTATGAGTAATAAAATTCCCTATCCATTCCCGTTTGAATTATGAAAATCCGTAAAATACTTTTGAGACATATCCAAAAATGTTAGGGGGGAACTTACTTTTTTTGTTGAGTGTATATATATATATATATATATATATATATATATATATATATAGACAATACCGTGTGTGTGTGTGTGTGTGTTGTCCCCCCCCCCCCCCCCATTCCTAAAACGGAGAACACCCTATAGTAATTCTTGGTACCCCCTACAAAATCGTAAAGTTCGGCCATACGTAGGCCTGTAACATACACACACACACACACACACACATCCACACACCGTCACACACATACATACATACACGCGTACACGCACAGACTTTTTACTTGTCCATGAAAGTTTACCAACTTAGAAAGGAACGTAACAAAATTACCGAAGTACTGGTAAGAACTACCCAGGCTTAATGTGCAAAATAATGTTGGTAAATTATATAAGGCGAATTTCTACCCAAGTATCAATTGCCCAACAAATATTACCAGACACGCGAAGGGAATGCGTCACATACACAACAGCGGGGCAAAAGTACCCAACTCTCCATTACCAATTCGGTTGGTAAATATTCGCTAAATATTTAAGTAAAATAATTGCCCAATGTTGGTTTAATTACCTAAAAGCTCAATTGGGCGATAATTGCCCAGAATGATGATAATTTTTGTTTTTTTTTACCAACCAACAATTACCCAACTAAATTTACCCAATGTTTGAAGAGTGTACCACTTTTGCTTACAGTTCAATGCTTCTCAATATGCATATCAAGGTTCCCCCACAAGGCAAGTGCTTTGGATTTGAGGGCTCAAATGAAACCTAATTGATATACTATTTAGTTTACCTATGTATGCATCTCAAGGAGCTTTACGAAGACCTTTTTATCAGACATATTATGTAAATATGGGGTAACGAAAAAAGCCAGAAAAGATGTCGAAATCTTTTCAGTCAGGAATCTACTTAGCTACATGAAATTGCGCACCGCTTTCCTTACAAAGCACATGTCTATCAATATGTCAGCTCAGGACGTTTTCTCCTAGAGACGTGTGCTATGTATTCGAGGGCTCAAATATAATAGATGGTGCAGTTGAACATAAAGGGTGAAATGAAAGGCAGCAACGGTCACGAAATCGATTTATCTCGATCTTCGCTTAGCTCATACAATCAAATTGATATATAACTTTGTTTACCGTTCAATGCATCTCATTGTGTTATATGGAGAATGCTTCAGACAGATGTAAGTACAAACGGTGACGAAAAAAGGTGGCACAGGGGACGAATACATCAAAATGTTGTATACTACTAAAAGCTGTATGTTTTTTGATGTACTCTATTGCAAATATTTTCTCGTCGATATATTTTCTTTAGCTAAGAGCTGTCAGATACATGAGAGAGTTGAACATAAAGTGTGACGAAAATGGCTGGCAGTCTTGGTATTATGGTGGCATGGTTGTCAGTGTCCCATATTAAGACGTTCTGTCCAGAAACATGTGCTTTGCATTCAATCGCTGAAACACATGTTCGGGAAGGTGACGAAAAGAGGGCGGCAACGGTGACGAAACTGATTTATCCTGGGATATATTCCAATCATACATCAAATTGATATACCACTTCCGATCATACATCAAATTGATATACCACTTTAACCACTTTGATTACAGTGGCAATTCAGCTCAATGCCCTTTATGAAGAATTTTCTTCAAATGATGTATGATTTGAACTAGAGGGCTCAAACGCATTAGTTAGTTGTAAAATAAATGGTGACGGAAAAAAAGGCAGCAGCGGTGACGAATACATCAACTCGTTATACCACCTTACTAAGAGCTGTTATGTTTCTCGATGTGCTTTATCAAAAAAACTTTTTTCCCCAAGAGAATTTAGTTTTCTTCATCTTTTTCTTCTAGTTAAATCTGCCTCCTTCAATAGGATGAAGATTCTTGCAGACTGTAGTATTCACATTCTAATACAGTTTATTTACAGATATTTACAAGCACATAACAAATATGAAAAACAGGACTAGCCACTGTGATCAACCGTTAGTCGGTTACATAATGCTCCCACAGATGGCGCTACTAACAGTAGCGAAATGTAATTAAATTGATGTACCATTTCTCTTACAGTTGAATCCGCGTCAGTCATTGTGTTATATCGAGACGTTCTCTCCTACAGGCATGTGTTATGTATTTAATTTCTGAAACATTGGAAGGTAACGAAAAGAGGGCGGCAACGGTGACAAAACGGACTTATCCTGGGATATATTCAAATCATACATCGAATTGATGTAC